>NW_013783261.1:0-664 GCF_000517525.1 Limulus polyphemus
AATGTAAATGTTATGTATGCTGTAGTAGTATATCGAAGCTGTTGAATGTAAATGTATTATGTATGCTATAGTAGTATATCGAAGCTGTTGAATGTAAATGTATTATGTATGCTATAGTAGTATATTGAAGCTGTTGAATGAAAATGTTATGTATGCTGTAGTAGTATATCGAAGTTGTTGAATGTAAATGTATTATGGATACTATAGTAGTATATCGAAGCTGTTAAATGTAAATGTATCGTGCATGCTATAGTAGTATATTGAAGCTGTTGAATGTAAATGTATTATGTATGCTATAGTAGTATATCGAAGCTGTTGAATGTAAATGTATCATGCATATGTATCATAATGGTAAAAGTTAAAAATAAATAAATAAAAGATTTAAAAAAGTATTATAAGGGCCAGGCATTGTACCTGTTAATATGAGCTTGTCAGGATTGAATCAAAAGAGATTCCTTAGATTTTCTGTCAAGAAAATAATGTTGCGTCATCGAGGTCACGTGACTGGTGTGGCGCCCTCTATTTTCTAGAACTATCTTGTTTTTTCATGAATGCTCTAGTATTTACTAGATAGGGTAGGCGGGTATATATAAGAGGGGACAACGTGACGCGGGGAATGTAATGTGTGTGTGAAGATAGTGAGTAATTGATCTGCAGTCAGAAG
>NW_013783262.1:0-664 GCF_000517525.1 Limulus polyphemus
GTCATTATTGCTTCATTCTTTGAATGCCTTTATTAATGTCTTGTACTTAAGAACAAGCTTCTCTGACCTACTCTTCTCTACATCATTTAAGACTACAAAGACTGCAAGTACCATTTATTGTATCATTCATATCCTCCACCTCTGACCCTGGATAGTATAATCGAATTCTTTTCTCTCTACTTACCTTACAGACTTACCTTACCTTACTTACAGTCATAACCACATACCACACTAAAGAATCTCCCACAACAATAACTTCCTTATGTTTTTCATCCCTATCTGTCGTTTTTGTTATCCTTCCCTCCTCTAGGTCATCATTTACACAAACTAAAGAACGATGTCTGTGGCTTTGCTTCAGCAAGTCAAGGAGTTTATTGAATTAACTACTACAGTGTCAGAGAGATTCCTGAAGTTAATGTCTCATAGTTTCTTGATGATTTGACTACTATTGTGTTATAAAAAGTCCTGTAGTTTCTTGATGATATGTCTATTACTGTGTTATAAAAGTCCTGTAGTTTCTTGATTATTTGTCTACTACTGTGTTATAAAAGTCCAGTAGTTTCTTGATTATTTGTCTACTACTGTGTTACATAAAGTCCAGTAGTTTCTTGATTATTTGTCCACTACTGTGTTACATAAAGTCCTGTAGTTTCTTGATTATTTG
>NW_013783263.1:0-663 GCF_000517525.1 Limulus polyphemus
AATACAGCCCCTTTTAATACTAAAACAGTGACTAAATTGTTAGGCCTAAATATCTTCATGACATCTTTAAAAAAAACAGTAAAATCTGGATTGTAAAATGAAGTGTAAAGATAACATAATATTTTACACCGTTAGGGTAGAAAATTACACACATCTGATTACGATTGTAATTACACAAATCATAACGAGTCGTTCAAACAGTAGAATCATTAGTTTGTAAAGTTGCTACTTGTAAAAGATGTCGAAACATTATGAACCAATAGATGATTTGTGGGAGACAAAAGATAGGTTTGAAATGTTGTTTTTACACGACTATCATTTTGAATCCAAAATAAACAAATTAAGAGGAGTGTGTAAAAAAAAAAGATCCGCAGTTTATACGGTTTATATTATAAATATTTTAGCCTGTTGGTTCCTAATGTTTCGCCAACTTTCGGTATTTAAAATAGAGCTTTTTAAGTATTGTACTGCAAACATAAATATAGCTTCTGAGAATTATTTTGGCATTCATCGTAAAACTCAACTGAATAGTTCTAGTATTAAAATATTCAAAATTAAATTCGGTTCTAAAATGAGGCCATTGTCACTCTTGTACTGTAAAACATTCAAAATTAAATTATATTCTAAAATAAGGCCATTGTCACTCTTTACTGTAAAACATTC
>NW_013783264.1:0-663 GCF_000517525.1 Limulus polyphemus
AATCACTTGGATTTGTAAGCAAACAACATGTCGATGTCCTCTTTACACCTTCCACATTTGCAAACGTTTTGCCATTAAGATGGTGTTGCAGCGAACGAAAAAGATGGTAATCTGATGGTGCCATATTTGGAGAATATGGTGGGTGGGGGAGAACCATCATAATTTTGTGTTGCGTCAAACGTGCCACATGTGAATTTGCATTGTCGTGGAGAACACCTTTTCGATTGACGAGTGAATGGCGTTTCTGATGAAGGACTTGATTTAAACGTTTCAGTTGCTGACTATAGATTTTTGCATTGACAGTTCGCTGTGGATTGAGGAGTTTGTAATGAATTACTCCTTTGATGTCCCACCAAATGCAAAGCATCACTTTCTGCGGATGGAGTCCAGGTTTTGGGGTCGAAAGTGGTTTTTGTCTAGGACTGAGCCATTGTTTTTGGCGTTTAATATTCGCACAGAGAATCCATTTTTCATCACCGGTGGCAATCCTGTCCAAAAATGGTTCACGCGCATTACGCGCCAGAAGAGGCGGAGGAACGTTCACACGTTGGAAACGATGATCATCGGAGAGTTCGTGAGGCACCCAGACACCTTCTTTATGGAGTTTTCCCATATTCCTTAGATGTTTACGTATTGTTTCATAAGAGACATGCAATTTCAGGG
>NW_013783265.1:0-663 GCF_000517525.1 Limulus polyphemus
AAACACAAAGCTACATAATGGGCTATCTGTGCTCTGCCCATCACAGGTATCGAAACCCGGATTCTAGCGTTGTAAGTGGGCAGACATACCGCTGTGCCACTGGAGGGCTAAAAACTTGAGAATGAAACAGCTATTTATGTTATTCCATAAGAAGACTCAAGTCACCCTATAGATTTTGGCGTATTTGGACTATTGAAACAGACTTATCTAAACCACTGTCCTCGTACTTTAGATATATTATGGAAAACTAGCAGGGGGTGGGGATGTGCTTTGTACATGGGAGACTTACGACGAAGCCTTTTGCAGTGGAAATTACACTGCATAACAATTGTCAAGATGCGTAATCGTCAGATAGAGCATGACCAGGTGTGGCGACATGGACTGCGACAAAGTGGTGCAGGTCCGTAATCATTTTGATATAGCATACTCTACCGCTATATAGTCGAAAAAGCAACGCCTTTGTATTGAGAAAAGTTTACAAGCTTTTAAGAGTCTAATTTTCTTATTCGTTTTTTAACTTTGTTTGCAAACATATTAGGTCGTCAAGAAATTAATGTCGCATTTTTAGATGAAAAACCCGAACAACTTATATATCACAACAAAATATTTAGTAAATGAAATAGTCTCCATTCTTATCGATGATGCTTTTCATCTCACAATCAG
>NW_013783266.1:0-664 GCF_000517525.1 Limulus polyphemus
GTCACATGTCTTGTTGACACCTAAATGACCTCCCATGGGGAGTTCATGGTCAACTTTCAATATTTCACAATGATATGCTTTGGGAACAACGATTTGATAAACAATAGCCCAGTCCTCTGAAGCTGGCACATCTGGTGGTCTCCTTTTCTCATAAACACATCATTTTTGAAAAAAAATAACCATTTGGAACTTTCTCCATTTAATCTTTTGTGAGTTCATATCTAAATAGTCAAGATATCTGCAGATATTTTTGTTGCTTAGCTATCCGTTTACTCTTAGTAAATGGAACGTCACTAGGTGAATCATATCCCTCACGTCCATAATTGTCCCTCACCGAGGAATCATCAGTAGGACAATTATCCAGAAGATCCTCGTCGGATCCAAAAAATGTTTGAGACAAATCTATAATATCGTCCTTTGAATCCATGTCTATCATTTGTTTTTGGCTTAATTTCTTAGCCTGATCTCGAGTCACAGCACACGAGGGAGACACATCTGGATTCTACTCAACATCCTTAGGTGTGTTACGTATTAGAATTTCAAATAGTCCGAAGCCGAGTTAACTGATAATTTTAAATTTAGTAGTTAAATTGTACTTTGGATTTAGTATCTAAATACATGTCGATATATTACTCAATCTACGATATTTGCCAACAAGATTGAT
>NW_013783267.1:0-662 GCF_000517525.1 Limulus polyphemus
TATCCATCTTCCTCAGATCTTCCATGCATTCTGCCAAAGACATTTGCAAGCCACCAGCCTTGTGAAAACGTCCACCTCATTGCACATGAAACACATGAATTTGCATTACAACATGATAACAGAACCCTACACCAATAGGAGTGCAACAGAGCTCGATGCGCAATGATTCCCATTACATTTTGTGCTCGTGAAACCACAATAATCTCCTCGACACTGTATTGACTTTACGGGTTTAAATTTCTTATGTATGTTCAATTAAGTGAGATTTGCATCATTAATGAAACGCTGATTTTTGTTTTCTTTAGCTTGTGTTTCAAAAGCTTTAGTATTTTATCATGACTTCTCGAATGACGATAATTCATAATAAGTCCTAAGTGTGGGACGTTACTCACACTTAGGCCTTATTTCTTCTGCATGTTTTGGAGGCTTGTTAACTGTCAGTATCATAGCACCCATTGCTCAATGTGTTGTGAATTACCACATGTTTAATGAATCTCCAACTCACACCTCGTCAGTTGAATTTCCTTCTCCTCAATTGGGAATTATCTATTAGACTATGTCTATTAGTACTCTACCATTCTTTAAATCACATTAATCTTTCCATCTTTTACTGGACTTCATTTTGTCCGTGTTCTTTATTGTTTTCGTTTTGTCACTTTATG
>NW_013783268.1:0-663 GCF_000517525.1 Limulus polyphemus
GACCAGAGAGGAACTAGTGTGTAACATGGAGGGAACTCCTTGCTATATATTAAAGAGTCTGAAATATTTCCATCCTTACCTCTATGGTGCAAGGTTTGCTATCAGGACAGACCATGCTGCGTTACGCTGGTTAAGATCATTAAAGAACCCAGAGGGACAACTGGCATGTTGGATCGGAAAAATAGACCAGTATAATTATAATATTGAATATAGAGAAGGGAAATCCCATGGTAGTGCCGATGGACTGAGCCGAAGACCCTGCAAAAATGACTGCAGACATTGCTGCAAAAGAGAGGTTGAACTAACTATGTGCCCTCAAGCTGAAGTCAAGCCAACTGAAAGAGTTGATGATGATGAAGTGAAACCAAATATAAATATCAAAGCAGAACAGGAGAAAGACCAAGATTTGAAGCCAATAATTGATTTTCTAAAAGCAAGTGTTTTGTGCCCTGCATAATTTGCCAAAAGTTCTTTTACCTGAAGAGCCTGTGATGATGCCAAATGGACTATGCTCTTCTTATAGTCAGTAAAATATCCTGGGAGAGGATGTCCTTTCTTTATAGTTGTATTTCTTGCTTTAACACTGACTGGCTCTACTTCCTGGCACACACCCAACAATGCCCTTTCCTTAAGTGTCTGCTCAGATTTAGAGAAATTGGCCAC
>NW_013783269.1:0-662 GCF_000517525.1 Limulus polyphemus
AAACGAGAAACTCTATGAACTTTTAATATGAAGTTAGTGTAGTTTTCATTTACATTGACAAATCTTTATCAGCGGTTTACACCAGCTTACTTTAGCTTTCATTTACATTGACAAGTCTTTATCAACGGTTTACTCCAGCTTACTTTATCTTTCATTTACATTGACAAGTCTTGCTCAACGGTTTACACCAGGTTACTTTAGCTTTCATTTACATTGACAAGTCTTGATCAACGGTTTACACCAGGTTACTTTAGCTTTCACTTACAGTGACAAGTCCCAATCAACTGCTTACACCAAGTTACTCTAGCCTTCAGCTATAATGACAAATTTCAAATGCTATTTATATCAAGTTACTGTAGTCTTTAGCTACATAAGTCAAAGTTAGAAGTAGAAAGAACGAGGCCCTGTTAATTAAAAGAATGTTCACTTCTCTAAAAATCATGAACTTTCTGTTATTAGTGACTTGTAACATCCAAACGTTTGCCCCAAAAGAAGAAAGGTCCACCTTTCAAAAGCGCTCGGGTTATAAGTTTTTAATTCATTTCTATCAAGACTTCTTGAACCTACGTGTTTTTCTAACATCACGATTATAACTTTCGAAGTTAGACCTAACACATACAGTATTCTATTAAACGAAGATTTGTTACTCTACTAAAAATCAT
>NW_013783270.1:0-662 GCF_000517525.1 Limulus polyphemus
ATTAAAGTTAAACAAATCTTGCGGAAGAAGGACTAAAATTACAGTTATCAATGTCAAAAAAATCTAATGCAAAGAATTACTAAGAAGACCGTTATTAAAGTCTAAAAAATCTATTGTAAGACGGAGTAAAAGATTGTCATTAAAGTTAACAAAATCTTGCTGAAGAAGGACTAAAAATACCGTTATCAATGTCAACAAGATTTAGTGCAAGAAAGACTAAAAATACCATTATGAATGTCAAAAAATCTAGTGTAAGAATTACTAAAAAGATCATTATTAAAACCTAAAAAATCTAGTGGAAGAAGGAGTAAAAGATCGTTAATAAAGTTAATAAAATCTTGCGGAAGAAGGACTAAAAATTCCGTTATCAATGTCAACAAACTCTAGTGCAAGAAGGACTAAAAGGACCATTATGAAAGTCATTAAAATCTAGAGTAAGAAAGACGAAAAAGACAGTTATCAAAGTCGAAAATATCTAATGTAATAAAGACTAAAATACAGTTATCAAAGTATCAAAATCTAGTGTAAGAAGGACTAAAAAGACTGTTATGAAAGTCAACAAAATCTAGTGTAAGTATGATTAAAAAGACCGTTATCAAAGTCAACAAAATCTAGTGTAAGAAGGACTAAAAATACGGTTACCAAAGTCGCTAAAATCTAGT
>NW_013783271.1:0-662 GCF_000517525.1 Limulus polyphemus
CAATACTCTAAATGTGGCCTAACCAGTGACCTGTACAATAAAAGTATAACCTCTTTAGACTTGTAATCAATATTTCTGTAGATACAACCTAAAATCCTACTTGCCTTACCACTAGCAACAGCAAACTGCTTGGATGGCTTTAGAGACTGATCTACTATTACATCAAGATCCCTTTCTTTCATAACAATATTAAGGTTATTACTATCCAAATTATACTTATAATTCAAATTATGATAACCCACATACATTATCTTGCATTTATTATAATTAAAACCCATCTGTCATTTATTTGCCGAACTTACTAAATGATCTAAATCCTTTTGTAAATCAGCAGCATTATCTTCACAGCTAACAACACCCAAGACCTTAATATCATCTGCAAATTTAAGTAATTTATTGACTATTCCTTCATCTATGTCATTGGTGTAAATCAAAAAGAGCAAAGGTTCTAAGACTGAGCCCTGAGATACCCCACATGTGATATTAATCCAGTTTGATTGAACTCCATTTGTAACAATCCTCTGCATTCTTCCATCCAGCCACTCTTCTATCTAATTTGCTAACTTATTCCCCACACCTATAGAGATAATTTTTTTACAAGCTTTTTATGTGGCACTTTGTCAAATTCTTACTGAAAATCCAGATACGCCAAATCTACTCCT
>NW_013783272.1:0-660 GCF_000517525.1 Limulus polyphemus
TACGTCACATTTTTGAACCTATCAACTGCACACATTATGGCACAGACACTGTTTTTACGAACCACTACGTCATATTTCTGAACCTATCAACTACACACATTACGGCACAGACACTGTTTTTACGAACCACTACGTCATATTTCTGAACTTATCAACTACATATGTTCTAAGTGACACTTTGCTGATACTGTGGGTCCGAGGGTATCCTGGTGGTTAACATATGGGGATCTGGGGTCTCGGTTTCGAGACCTGGTGCCTCCAAACTGTCTTCGCACTTTCTATCACGGGTGCGTTATAAGAATGCAGTCAGTTGAGCTATTTGGTTAACAGAGTCCGACTGGTTTCGCTCCCTTTGCTGTCATTTTGGTAAACAAACACATCTTATTGACGATACAACTAAACATGTTCTTCTGTCGTTTCTAAATCCAAATCTATTCTTTATTTTGACCCACCGTTTCTTGTCTTTTATTTAGCAAACTTGAAGACCTTGTGGTATTGTGATAACCCTTGGACACTGTTTTTTCTCTGGATGTTTCTATCGTTTGCCTGAAAACCAGCCTTAACAATGGCAAAATTAACGTTACGCAGTATTGTGATAACCGTCGTTTCCATTGTTAAAGGTGGCAAAATTAACGTTACGCAGTATTGTGATAACCGTCG
>NW_013783273.1:0-662 GCF_000517525.1 Limulus polyphemus
ACATTTACTTCTATATATGACATGAATGACCAATCGAAAGCTCAAAATGTAACTCTAGTGTCTTTCTCAGCCATTTTAACATGTTTGGATGCCATTTCTTTCTTTTGAACCAAGATTTCAAGGAGGTAGGTTGTGTCTTTAGTCTATTCAAAATTTCATATGTTTTTAGACTCAAATATAGCTTAGTTACTGAGCTTGATAACTTATAGTGGAATTCTATGGTATTGATATAGTAATTATTCAGCTGTATATATATATATAAAACCTAAAAAAAAACTATTTCATTTCATATCCTCCACGTGCAAAATTTTAATAGGCTTAGCAACCTACGTCAAGCAGCAACCGAGTACAAAGATTGTAACTAGAAAAGATAATTGTTTGTTTTTCTTCTTTATTTACTGTTCTATGTTTTAAGGAAAGTAAGTTTAAGAACTTATTTCTAAGTAGCAATAATCTATATACATATATAATGTATAATAATTGAAATGTGACTGTATTTTACAAAATACTAGTCTACTGAAACACAGCCAAGACAGGTCACTTTGTAAAGACTAAAGGTCAGTTTTATATTATTGGATATGGTAACTTAAGTGCACATGAGCCGTGTCATTGTAACCACTGTATTGTTAGCCAGGCATGGCTGAAAGGTCAATATAATAAAT
>NW_013783274.1:0-664 GCF_000517525.1 Limulus polyphemus
GTGTAGCTTTGCGCGAAATTCAAACAAAAACAAACTCTCTCTCGAGATAGAAATAGTTGACGTTTTCAAATGTTGAATAATTAATAGGTTATCCAACTAGAAACTTTTAATTGTTTTTCCTGCTGTGGCCCATTTGGTCTAATGAGTCTCCATGTTTATTATAATCTTGCGACAGAAATAGAAAAGAAGAGATATTTTCCTTAGAAATATATTTGCGTTCGTGTCTTAAAAAAAAATGCGAATTAGGTCAAACAAGAGTTTGTCGCTTGAAATATTCATTTTGATCACATACTACGGTTTGATAGTATTTACTTTATTCTTATTCTTGTGCACACGAAATAAGGAAATAAAAAAACACTGTTTATCTTACTTGTTAGAGAAAGCAGGTTGATTATATTTTCACTTAAAGGTTTGGCGAAATTTTCAGCTGTATATTTTAATCATCTACTCTCTAAACTCGAATTGACTTTTTTTTTTTACTGTACATATAACTAATGTCTTTCGATGTGAGAGCATATACGGACATCACCTAATAAAAGCACATTTAACTGGCAGATTATAAGCACTAGGGATGTATGCATATTAATGCAGTCTTACTTCATTAACTCGTTTTTTTTTATTCTATTACATCACGTGATTCATTAAATCTTCATTTATTTTCAAC
>NW_013783275.1:0-663 GCF_000517525.1 Limulus polyphemus
TTTATAGTTAAAACCGCATAGGCGACGAAAATATCAATAAACTGTACGATCTGACGAATGAAAAAAAATATGTAAAAACTCGGCGATTGTTCACCATATTATTTAACTTTTACAAAAATCTCTTGACGTTATAGTAAACTGGTGTAATGATCAACTTCAATCAGGTCACAAAATACCTCGGGACGAAAAACTAAAACGGAAAAATAACGTTTAGAAACTCTAGAAATCATTAAAGCAAGCGATCACTAATGTATTAGCAGCGTCAATCGTATTTGGCTAAGTTTATTTACTACTCATACACATGACAAGCCTTGACCTTTATTTATAATCCTGCCACCTAGTGACATTATTTCTTTTACATTAAACCCTCGCGTATCGCCCAGATGCAACAGATCATTCGTGAAAAAGACAGAGCAATGTTCTGTCGAAATATGTACTATGTTCCCCCTAAAATAAGCCCCCTTCATTATGATTATAAATCGTTATTTACCATCTTATTATTATATTAGCAATGTTCTGTCGAAATATGTACTATGTTCCCCCTAAAATAAGCCCCCTTCATTATGATTATAAATCGTTATTTACCATCTTATTATTATATTAGCAATGTTCTGTCGAAATATGTACTATGTTCCCCCTAAAATAAGCCCCCTTCATTATGGT
>NW_013783276.1:0-1066 GCF_000517525.1 Limulus polyphemus
GATATATGATATATTCTTGATGTGACATCTGTTACACTGCTGGTGTAGTCTTGTTATTAGTGTCTAATAACTATAGCTCTATTACTATCAGATAGTTGATGTATTCTTCATGTGACATCTGTTACATTGCTGATACAATAATAACAAGACTAGATAGTAATAGAGCTATAGTTAGTTGACACTATAATAACAAGACTACATCAGCAGTGTAACAGATGTCACATCAAGAATATATCAACTATCTGATAGTAATAGAGCTATAGTTATTTGACACAACAAGACTACACCAGCAGTGTAACAGATGTCACATCAAGAATATATCAACTATCTGATAGTAATAGAACTATAGTTATTTAACACTGTAATAACAAGACTACACCAGCAGTGTAACAGATGTCACATCAAGAATATATCAAATATCTGATAGTAATAGAGCTATAGTTATTTGACACTGTAATAACAAGACTATATCAGCAATGTAACAGATGTCACATGAAGAATACATCAACTATCTGGTAGTAATAGAGCTATAGTTAGTTAACACTATAACAAGACTACACCATCTGTGTAACAGATGTCACACCAAGAATATATCATATATCTGACAGTAGTAGAGCTAGTTATTCGATACGATAATAACAAGACTACACCAGCAGTGTAACAGATGTCACATCAAGGATATATCAAATATATGACAGTAATAGAGCTATACTTATTTAAAACATATAATAACAAGACTACATCAGCATTGTAACAGATGTACCATTAAGAATATATCAACTATCTGATAGTAATAGAGCTATAGTTATTTGACAATAACAAGACTACATCAGCAGTGTAACAGATGTCACATGAAGAATATATCAACTATCTTAGTATGAAATAACTGTAGCTCTATTACTATCAGATATTTGATATATTCTTGATGTGATGTCTGTTACACTGCTGGTATGGTCATGTTATTATAGTATCAAATAACTATAGGTCTATTACTATCAGATATTTGATATATTCTTTACTTGACATCTGTTACACTGCTGGTATAGTCTTGTTATTATAGTAGTTA
>NW_013783277.1:0-663 GCF_000517525.1 Limulus polyphemus
AAACTTTATCGAAAATATTTTATAATATCTTATACATTTTATAATTCACTTGCTCGCTGTAAAATATCATTGGTAATAACAACGAGGGGCTTATGTGTATGTATTTTATAGCAAAGTTACAACGGGCTATCTGCTGTGTCCACTGAACCCCTGGTTTTAGCGTTGTAAATTTCTAGACTTTACCGCTGGAATTTACCGGAGGTCCTGAGGGTCTTGAAATTTATTCATGTTGGTCGTATAATTGTGTTTAATATTTTGGTTTGTTTGTTTTGAATTTCGCGCTAGCCTTCCCTAATTTAGCAGTGTAAGACTAGAGGGAAGGAAGCTACATCATGACCCACCGCCAACTCTTGGGTTACTCTTTTACCAACGAATTGACCGTCACATTATAACGCCCCACGGCTGAAAGGGCGAGCATGTTTGCTGTGACGGGGATTTGAACCCACGACCCTCAGATTGCGAGTCGAGTGCCCTAACCATCTGGCCATTCCTGGCCAAAATATCTTCGTAACAGAAGTGTTAAAAGAATGTAAATACTTAGAATATTCAATCACACAACTGTAAGATTGGTAAGGAATTATACTTCTAAGGGCATTTTTCAAATTCTTAATGATAAAATTTAAAGGATCGCCCATGTTTTCATAATCTAATTTAATCGATATC
>NW_013783278.1:0-661 GCF_000517525.1 Limulus polyphemus
CTGTTGTCTTTCTTCTTGTTCTTTCTTTTTCCTCAACAACTGATGTAATTTCTCTTCTCGTTCTTCTTGTTTCTTTCTTTTTCCTCTAACAACTGTTGTAATCTCGCTTCTTGTTTCTTTTCTTTTTCCTCTAACAACTGCTGTAATCTCTCTTCTTGTTTCTTTTCTCGTTCATTTTCTCGTTCTTCTTGTTTCTTTTCTTGTTTATTTTGTCGTTCGAGCTGCCATTGTTGCAGGTTTTCTTGCAACTGCTGTTGTCTTTTTTCTTGTTTCTTTTGCTGTTCTTGTATTACTGCCACAAATCTGCTAAACTGTAGTTTGATTTGCCGCTTCTCGTTTCCATCTTCTCTTTTTCTTTTTCTTCTTCTTTTTTTATCCCACTTCTGAGACCAATTTGTTACATCTCCGTTTGTTAATTAACTTTCCGTAACTTCGTTCGGACGAAACTTTAGCGACACAAGTTCTTTACTTAATAAAAACTGGTTTATTCTTTCCGAATACAACTTTACGATACACTTATTTTCAACAATCGCGCTAAAACAAACGCTATATCAACGAATATCAATAATACTTCTGACTGCAGTTCAATTACTCACTATCTACACACACATTACTACACCCCGTCACGTTGTCACCGTCTTTTATATACCCGACTACCCTA
>NW_013783279.1:0-662 GCF_000517525.1 Limulus polyphemus
ATCTAAAAATTAAAAGCATGTTGTAATTAAGAATTTTTTTTTCGTTGGGTTTTTATAGGTTGAACATTGGTGTTGGATATTTGATATTATAAGTTGCAGGTAGTTACTGCTGTAGAGACTTTTCCCGAGTAATAAATTCTAGGTTAGTAAGTTCTATGCTTTTACCAAAAAATGGAGCAACGACGAATACTTTGATTTTACTTTTCTTTGTTTCAGATTTATTTAGAAATACTGCTTACAAGTAACACGTTATAGGTAACTTAAACTGTTTATCAACAAATTGATATTGGTTTTAAAAAAAATAAGTTTCGACTACAAGGCCTCGTAATATAACATAAAATC
The DNA here is from genome assembly GCF_000517525.1 of Limulus polyphemus. NCBI lineage: Eukaryota > Metazoa > Arthropoda > Merostomata > Xiphosura > Limulidae > Limulus > Limulus polyphemus. Next base: position 343 of record NW_013783279.1, read on the forward strand.
AACAGATACCTTTTGTTGATGTATTAAAAGTAATTCGTCTATTATGCTAAATAGTCTTAGTCCTATTAGTTCTAGGATTATTTACCAGGACTACGGAGAATACGTTTTATAGACTGAGAAAATAAAGATTTTGTGAAACTTTAACTCTTTTTCAACTGCATTATATAAAGTCTGAATGGATAAATAGTTACAGGTAGTTTTCATCCAGTAGTTTTCTGTTTCTTCTTGTTCAGCTCCGTTAAGTGACGATCATTATATCTTAACATATTCAATTGATTGAACTACAAATTTTTCGAAAGTATAACTATGAGAATTAAAAT
>NW_013783280.1:0-662 GCF_000517525.1 Limulus polyphemus
CAAACAAAACTCGGCTTCGGACTATTCAAAATTCTAATACGTAACAGAGCCATTGTTTATTTAACTTTCAAGGCACTGTTTTGTCGGAATCATTATTTAGCATACTTCTAATGTGTCCACAGGCACTTTCAGCCAGGAAGTAACCAGTTTTTGCCTACAAATAACTAACCACGGCATTCACAAATGGTACTATAAACTACACTTTGATAAACATATAAATTAACCTTTTGTGTAATATATGAATTCTAGTCCTTCAACAGAAGTTCACCTGTATAAATCTGAGCAAGTGTTGCAGCGAGTGTGATTACAGCACTCTTAAGAATGTTTTCTTATTCACTGGGATCAGATAAAGCCAATAGATCACCAATGTTTTTATCGCATATGTATTAAAGAAATAATTGCTTTTATTCAAATTGTACTTGTGAAGCTGTTCTCAGGGAGAATTCTGTAATTTTTAGAGATAATGTACGTAGCTTCGTTGTTTTTAAGATGATGTTTGACCACCGATAGGACCAGTGATGGGGCATTATTGGTATTGTTACTGATCTGCTTGTTTGTTTGTTTCCGGTAGAAATTCCTTCTGAGAATCTTCAGCGATACAAGTCCTTTCTTGATTAAACCAGTCTATTCTTCCTCGATAAAACTTTTAGTACACAGAAATT
>NW_013783281.1:0-661 GCF_000517525.1 Limulus polyphemus
CTAGATCTTTCTTAAGCAGCCTAAAAGTCAACGAAATGCGACTCGCGAAAAGTTGTTTGCTATGATCAAAGTTACTATTATTAAAGATTTATTATTAAACCTAACCCTCGCTAACGAGCAGCATGATGTAAAAATAGATAACCTAAGGGTTAATTTTTAATTAAATGTGTTAGGGCGCTAGACCAAAATGTAACGATGTTCGTAAAATAATTACCAAAAATTAAAATTAAATATTTAATGTTTACTTTTTGATAGAAATGACATTTAAAAAGGGAGGTAAGTAAACTCTGAGGAGGAAAATTGTTTATTTGTTTTTAGAGCAAAACCACATTAAGTTATCTGTTGTATCCACCGCTGGGAATCGAACCCTGGATATTAGAGTTGTAATTCCATAAACTGGGGGGGGGCATTCGGATGGAAAAGTTTGTTTGTTTGTTTGTTTTTGAATTTTGTGCAAAGCTACACGAGGGCTATCTGCGCTAGCCGTCCCTAATTTAGCAGTGAAAGTCTAGAGAGAAGGCAGCTAGTCATCACCACCCACCGCCAACTTTTGAGCTACTCTTTTACCAACGAATAGTGGGATTGACCGTCACATTATAACGCCCCCACGGCTGAAAGGGCGGGGTTGGACGGGGATTCGGGCCACAGATGAAAAAGACGT
>NW_013783282.1:0-869 GCF_000517525.1 Limulus polyphemus
CGAATGTATTGTTACAATAAATGTATCAACGCGAATGTATTGTTACAGTAAATGTATCAACACGAATGTATTGTTACAGTAAATGTATCAACACGAATGTATTGTTACAGTAAATGTATCAACACGAATGTATTGTTACAATAAATGTATCAACGCGAATGTATTATTACAGTAAATGTATCTGTTCTATGTACAGAAACGGGTAGTGTATGAATATACATACACATACATTAATATATATATATATATACATCCATAGTTTCAGTAAATAAGTGACAAAAAGCGTTTGTTTGAAACAATACAATGTTTGTAATATAGGTTGCTCAATCTTTAGTTATTACTACCTTAACGTTTTTATAACCTATATACATGCAAGACTGTCACACAATAAGTTAACTTACATGAAAGTATGTACAAGGTTGTAACAAATAGCTTTATGCAATAGTTAATATCGCCTATAAAGAGCTACACTATACTGAAATAACACGACAATATACTGACGGCACTGTTAAATTATATACATGGCAGTTACATGACATTAACTACACGTAACTGTTGAACGACAACATGAACAACAACAACATCAGAATTAGTTAACTCTTCGTAATAATGCCGTGTTCTAACAACACTTGAAACGCTCTTTCAGACTATGATACACCAAAAACACCAAGATTTGGTAACACTTCAGAACAATGCGGTGTTCTATCAACAGTTGAAACGCTCTTTCAGACTACGATACACCCACACACCAAGATTTGGTAACACTTCAGAACAATGCGGTGTTCTATCAACAGTTGAAACGGTCTTTCAGACTATGATACACCCACACACCAATATTTGTTAACACTTCAGAACAATGCAGTGTTCTA
>NW_013783283.1:0-664 GCF_000517525.1 Limulus polyphemus
ACAACTAATGCAAATGTAAAATGTAAAAGAATTTTTACGGAAATTAACATACGAACAGATACGTAACAAATTGGTGTCAGAAGTGGGAGAAAAAAAAGAAGATGGAAACGAGAAGCGGAAATCAAACTACAGCTTAGCAGATTTGATGGCAGCAAACAAGAACAGCAAAAGAAACAAGATGAAAGAGTAAAGAAACAAGGAGAACGAGAAAAAAACAAGAAGAGAGATTACAGCAGTTGTTGGAGGGAAAATAAAATAAATAAGAATAGAGATTGCAGCAGTTGTTGGAGGAAAAAGAAAAGCAACAAGAAGAGAGACAACAGCATTGGCAATAAAACCTGCAACAGTGGCAGCTCGAACAGAAAAATAAACAAAAGAGATTACAACAGCTGTTGGAATAAAAAGAAAAGAAACAAGAAGAACGAGTACATAAACAAGAAGAAAGACTACAGCAGTTGCAACTGGAACAAGAAAGGAAACAAGAAGTACAAATGGAAAACATTAGTAAATTTCAAAGCGAATTAAATACATTAAAGGATGATTTATTGTCTTTTACACAAGGAGGATAACCATCGACTTAATCAGCTCCAGACAACGGAAAGCCCCTTCCAGACCCAGCAGCTAAATACTAATGCAGACATCTTCAGTCCTGTTAGAAGTCACA
>NW_013783284.1:0-663 GCF_000517525.1 Limulus polyphemus
TCACGCAGTGCTTTCGCCTTGTCAGGATCAGTTTGCACACCATGCTCACTTACAATATGACCTAAGTAAAGCACCTCTTTCGGGAACAAGTGGCATTTCTTGAGATGGAGTTTGCGGTTTGCTGCTTTCAAATGCTTGAATACTTCCTCTAGCTGGGACATTTCCTCATCAAACGTTGTTGCAAATACAATGACATCGTCCAGGTATACTAGGGCTATCCTCCATTGTATGCCTTCCAGTACCCTTTCCATCAACTTCTCAAATGTTGCTGGAGCATTACTAAGCTCGAATGGCATCACACGATATTGCCAGAGACCTTGAACATAACTAGATGCAGTCTTAGGTTTATCTACTCCAGCCATTTTCACTTGATGGAAACCCGACTTTAAGTCCACAGTTGGAAACCACCTGGCTCCATTTAGGGCATCAAGAGTATCATCAATTCTTGGCAGTGGGTATGAGTCTTTTACGGTTATACTTTTAAGAGCCCTGAAGTCCACACAGCAACGTTGGGTCCCATCCTTTATCTGGACTAACACGACAGGAGCTGACCAGGGAGTATCTGATTTCTCGACTATCCCTTCCTTAATTAGACCATCCATGACCTTCTCTATCTCTTGTCACTTTGCTGGTGTTATTCTCCTCGGAGGGATCTTTATTGGA
>NW_013783285.1:0-663 GCF_000517525.1 Limulus polyphemus
GCTGACATTGAAGACCAATGCATATTTGGGTTGGACTACTTACTACCGAGGAAATGTGTAATCAATTTCGAAAAAATGACATTTGGGAACAACAAAGTCCAAATTCCGGTAAGTGTTAAAAGAGAGGTTGGACTAACCAGGTGTCATCAATCCGAAGTCAAAGTGACTGAATGAGTTGATGATGGTGAAGTGGAACAAAATATAGATATCAAAGCAGAACAGGAGAAAGACCAAGATTTGAAGCCAATGATTGATTTTCTAAAAGCAAACGTTTTGCATCCTGCTTGGGAGAAGGTGTCTAGCTAAAACCCTGTGACAAAGTACTATTGGGCACAATGGGACCAGTTGAAGCTTGAAGATGGTATTATTCTCTGGAGATGGGAAAGTGACGACCTGGCAAACGGTTATACCGAGAAAGTTATGGGAAGTTGTGCTGCGTCAATCCCATGATAGTTTAACAGAAGGACATCTCGGAGTTAAGCAAACATTGAGTCACCTACGACAGAGATTTTACTGGATAGGTATGAGGCAAGATTTGGAAGAATGGTGCAGGACATGCAGTACATGTTGTGCTAAAGGGGGCCCAAGCATAAAGGACGTGCTACAATGAAGTTATATCAAGTTGACGCACCAATGGAGAGAGTAGCCATTGACATTGCTGGT
>NW_013783286.1:0-658 GCF_000517525.1 Limulus polyphemus
AATGTTATCTGCTTTCTCTGTAGACTATCAGATCAAAATTAGGGACAGCTAGTGGAAATTTTGGTTAAATGCTTTTCCTGTAGTTTATCAGATAAAATAATTATGGACAGCTAATGGAAATGTTGGTTAACTGCTTTTCGTGTAGACTATCAGATCAAAATTAGGGACAGCTAGTGGAAATGTTGGTTAACTGCTTTTCCTGTACTCTATCAGACCAAAATTAGGGATAGTTAGCGGAAATTTTAGTTATCTGCTTTTCCTGTACTCTATCAGATCAAAATTAGGAACGGCTAGTGGAAATGTTGGTTAACTGCTTTTCCTGTAATCTATCATAACAAAATTAGGGACAGCTTGTGGAAACGATAGTTAACTGCTTTTCCTGTAGTGTATCACAACAAAATTAGGGACAGCTAATGGAAATATTGGTTAACTGCCTTTTCTGTCGTCTGCCAGATCAAAATTCGGAACAGTTAGTGTAAATTACTCTTAAGTAGCTTTGATTGAAAATCTGAAACTTTTTTTAAAAGCTGTTTCACGCTTTCTAAAGATGGGAATAGATAACATGATTATAAACGTCCATCACGTTACAGTTTAGCTTTCTAAAGATGGAAATAGATAACGATGATTATAAACGTCCATCACGTTACAGTTTAGCTTT
>NW_013783287.1:0-662 GCF_000517525.1 Limulus polyphemus
CACTGTTTAAACATTCTTCATAAAGTAGTACAGATGGTGTCACTGTTTAAACGTTCTTCATAAAGTAGTATACCTAGTGTCAGTGTTTAAACATTCTTCATAAAGTAGTACACCTAGTGTTACTGTTTAAACATTCTTCATAAAGTAGTACCTAGTGTCACTGTTTAAACAATATTCATAAAGTAGTATACACAGTTTCACTGTTTAAACATTCTTCGAAAAGTAGAACGCATAGTGTCATTGTTTAATTAAACAAATTTCATAAAGTAGTACACCTACTTTATTTTTAACAAGTGGAGTATTACTGTGATGTGTATAATTCCGCTGAAGTTCTTACACGCGTATGAGAAAAAACTTTTGGTTTCGAGATTTTATAATATATACAGTTCTTCTGTATATTACGCTGACTCTGGTACCTTAAACATTACCATGTTTATTACGAATTAAAGATATATATTTTTGTTTTAATACGTGGAAACTATTTTTGGGTATTGAATCATTTTTATTTCACGATATAGAAGGTCCTTTTTTGTAAAGGAGAAATTTAATTATTTTTAAGTACTTCATTATGATGATATTGTTACGTGTCTGCTTGTTTGTTAATTTCAGGTATAAATTCTTTTCGAGGAACTTCAGCGATACAAGTCCCTTCTTGATTAAAC
>NW_013783288.1:0-662 GCF_000517525.1 Limulus polyphemus
TCCTTAGTATTCTTCGTACCGAACAATAGCCACTTACATTAAACCAATAACAATTAACAATAACTTAATTAAAATGTACAGAATTACAAACACAAAATTACAATTCAACAAAGTCTCTTAATTTTACGGGACGTATCTTCTTCCGTACTGGTCTCCGTCTCGTTGGATTCTGCGTCATGTGGGGTTCATCTGCTTCATCAGGAAATGTCCTATCATCGATAACAGTCACATCAGTGGTAGTAACTTCATCAAGAGCTTCACCGTTTCCCTTCTCAAAACTGAGTAGAGTTTCTTCTTTGATGGTGGCTTCTTCGGGTGGCACGTCTTCAGCAGCGTCATTTATTCTGTTGTCCACTTCTTCCCAACTGAAATGTCCTGGACCTTGATAATGCAAAAGCCTGTTGGCATGCACCACTTTTGGCTTACCTCGCCGACTACATTTTACCCGAAAAGTCACGTGTGAGAGACGATCCACTATGTCATATGGGCCTTCCCATGGAGAAGACAACTTAGGAGACTTCCCTTTGGTCTTCCTGGGATTATACAACCATACCTTGTCTCCTGGTACAAAGCTGACTTCAGTAGATCTCTTATCATAAGTTAACTTCATCGAATCAGATGTTTGAAGTTTGAATGCACTTGATGGGGAATATCATCCATCC
>NW_013783289.1:0-661 GCF_000517525.1 Limulus polyphemus
CATCATCAGGTACAACCTTGATGACAAAACCTTGTCAAAACGTTGTACATTTACTGTTATGTTAAACTTATATTAAAGTTTTTCTTCATTACCCATTCAAGCCGTCTCCAGCCATTATTAGAACAACTGAAAATCTAACTAGTTAAAAAATAATAACGTTTGAATTCTAAATCACGCAATTTAACACGAATTTTAATTATTACAGCGTCTTATACATAATTCTTACGTATTAACTGCACATATGCAACGTAAAAAAGAAAGAAATGCTTGTAAAGACCAAAACAACAAGTTCTCAGCTATGAACTTAAAAGCAGAACTGACTGCTAATTTATTTAAATTCACATTTAAATGCTATGAAACTTCGGTGACATGGACAGGGGGTTAGGGTGCTCGACTCGTAATCTGAGGGTTACAGGTTCGAATTCCCGTCCTTTCAGCCGTGCGGGTGTTATAAAGTGACCGTCAATCCCATTATTCGATGGTAAAATAGTAGCTGCCTTCCCGTCTAGTCTTTTACTGCTAAATTAGGGACGGCTAGCACAGATAGTTCTCGTGTAGCGTTGCGCGAAATTTCAAAAAGCAAACAAACAAGGAAACGTCGGGTTTAATTAAGTACCTTAGCTTAGGTTACGCGTTTTGGTGTGCTCATGATTTCTTAGCG
>NW_013783290.1:0-662 GCF_000517525.1 Limulus polyphemus
TACTGTCCGAACGGAATATTTAACGTATAATAATATACACTGTTATAAAAAATAATCGGGTATAGGGTTGTTCAGCAAATATCTTAATGCTTGTTGTTATAAAAACAATCGGGTATAGGGTTGTTCAGGAAATATCTTAATGATTGGTGTTATAAAAAACAATCGGGTATAGGGTTGTTCAGGAAATATCTTAATGATTGGTGTTATAAAAAACAATCGGGTATAGGGTTGTTCAGGAAATATCTTAATGATTGGTGTTGATCTTGATGAAAGAGTTAGCACAAAGGATCACATATAAAGTGTAATAAACTTAAAGTAAGACCCAAAACTCGACCGGTTTCGAATAGTTGACTTTTCTTCTTCAGGAGAACAAAGGGTGTTGTAGAGAAACTAGAAAACATTATATTCTCTGGGTTGTCTATCTGTGTGTGTCTGCTCCCCAGTGACTCAGAAGATGCTGGTTGGGAGTAGAGTATCCTCTTCGTGTGTTGCCTTTCTGTGTGTGCTCTCCAGTGAATCACCTGATGCTGGATTGGTGTAGAGTATCCACTTCGTGTGTTGCCTTTCTGTGTGTGTCTGCTCCCCAGTGACTCAGAAGATGCTGGTTGGGAGTAGAGTATCCTCTTCGTGTGTTGCCTTTCTGTGTGTGCTCCCAGTGAATC
>NW_013783291.1:0-661 GCF_000517525.1 Limulus polyphemus
CTCCCAAGTCATGATTAAAGCAAGAATACTCTCCCAAGTGATGATTACAGCAAAAATACTCACCCAAGTGATGATTACAGCAAGAATACTCTCCCAAGTGATAATTACAGCAAGAATACTCATCCAAGTGATGATTACAGCAAGAATACTCTCCCAAGTCATATTACAGCAAGAATACTCTCCCAAGTCATGATTACAGCAAGAATACGCTCCCAAGTCATGATTACAGCAAGAATACTCTCCCAAGTGATGATTACAACAAGAATACTCTCCCAAGTGATGATTACAGCAAGAATACTCTCCCAAGTCATGATTACAGCAAGAATATTCTCCCAAGTCATGATTACAGCAAGAATACTCTCCCAAGTGATGATTACAGCACAAATACTCACCCAAGTCATGATTACAGCAAGAATACTCACCCAAGTCATGATTACAGCAAGAATACTCTCCCAAGTCATGATTACAGCAAGAATACTCTCCCAAGTGATGATTACAGCAAAAATACTCACCCAAGTGATGATTACAGCAAGAATACTCTCCCAAGTGATAATTACAGCAAGAATACTCATCCAAGTGATGATTACAGCAAGAATACTCTCCCAAGTCATATTACAGCAAGAATACTCTCCCAAGTCATGATTACAGCAAGAATACGCTC
>NW_013783292.1:0-664 GCF_000517525.1 Limulus polyphemus
CATTATCATATTGAAATATGCTGTGAAAACAGTGCTTATATAGTTACAGATATCCATTCAAAATTATATATATATAAAACTTTGAGGTCCTTCGGTGTCAAACGAAAAAATCTCACTTAGGCTTATCTGTTTGTGAGCCGAGTGGTCATCGAACGGAAGTCTTGAACTAGTTGTCCAGGAATATTTGTTTCGATCTGTATCATGCCTCAGGATTACTTAATGGTGACGAGTATTACAACCGTTGAAAATCTAACGGATTTTAATTTAGAGAGTGAGGACAAATATAGTAGTAAGTAGAGATCAGGAAAGTTGTCACAGCAGGGTAATTGGAGAAGGGATTAAACTGCTCATGCAATCTTTTCGGGTTTTCACTGTTCAAATACTTTTCGTGCTTGTACTCCACTGTGTCAGCTTCAAACAGCAGGACGTAATTGTCATAGATGCTCAATATGCCCGTCTTGTACACATTAACACAGGAAACCACTTTAGCTGTTGCTTTGTCAAGTCCCGCTGGTTTTACCAAAAAGCATGAATCTAATGTATCATTCTTTGTCTGAAATGTTACATATTCTCAGAATTAATACCAATTATCTTCTAGACTACAATTTCTTTTAACCTAGACCTTGGTTACTGGTCACCTCTACAAATGACCTCCTGTCTAAGG
>NW_013783293.1:0-899 GCF_000517525.1 Limulus polyphemus
ATCATTAGTTCTCTTGTTTAGAGAAAAATCAAGACTGATGTATGTAGTAAGATACTACCTGAAATCCTGTCCAGGAAGATCACATGGATGTTTGTCGTGAGATATTCGTGAAATCCTGTCCAGAGACATCACGTGGATGTTTGTCGTGAGATACTTCTTGAAATCCTGTCCAGGAAAATCACGTGAATGTTTGGCCTGAGATACTACCTGAAATCCTGTCCAGAGACATCACGTGGATGTTTGAGGTGAGATATTTTGTAGAAGAATTTTCAGATATATCGTCTGAAATCCTGAGGCTGCCCAATAGTGAACCAGTATTTGTATTTCCTGTCTTTGCGGAAAAGCAAATATTAAGATTTTTTTGGTTATAATGGGACATCCTGATGAGTAATGGTATTATAGAGAACCGGAAATGAGGTATCAAATATTACCTCAATCTGATTCACAGCAAAAGAAGTGGAAGGTGGATGGACTATAACGGAAGAATGCTTATAATTCAAACTTTTCGTGTGCTCTATTCGTATAGTGTTGAATATACTGCATTATAAACAATTGATTCATACATTTGGACATTAAGTGCAAAGTGCGCAGGTCAATACAGAACCACGTATATATATGTGTGTATATATAGAGAGAGATATTTTCTTATAATGGTTAATAATAATTTGGTGAAATAGTTAAATGTCCTTTCTCAAAATGAGAAAATTGTCTTTTGGTTTGTTCATGGTTCCTTTAATATCTATTTTTGTTAGCACCAGATCTGTAAAGGACCCTGTTCACAAGGCTGAAATTGACTTGTACTGTGGTAAGTTAACGTCATTAAACATTCTGATATTTCTATTGTGTTTATCTTTTGGACAGTATCAGTTATGTAACAAATACACTTTATCTAGACATTT
>NW_013783294.1:0-662 GCF_000517525.1 Limulus polyphemus
GTTCCCATTCTTAGAATTCTATAGGATTTTTATTGTGTGTGGCAACCGAAAGAACATGTTCCCATTCTTAGAATTCTATAGGATTTTTATTGTGTGTGGCAACCGAAAGAACATGTTCCCATTCTTAGAATTCTATAGGATTTCTATTGTGTGTGAACAATATGTTAGTTCTGTTTATGTAGAGACATTGAGACGCGTGTGGTGGGGGAAGCCACACAAACATCTTATTATATTTACTCTTATATAGCTCAGAAAGTGTGCTTTCATTATCAGTGGAGGAGGAATGCAATGAAAAAACAATGGCTACCACTGTTGCAATAATACTCTTCTCCAAGAGTCACAATACGGTTGATTTGAAGAGCCGTTTCTGGAGTTATACCCAATTCGTACTTTGACTCTTGATCTTTTAACTTCGACCCGTAAAATACTTTTGCGGCCAATGATCGTCAATTAATTAATCACGTGAAATACTGTGGAAGAACATTAAGAGCTGGGTGTTCAAAGCGGGTAACAAAAAGCACCCCTACCGCCACAACTTTGGCTGCTACCTCTTCCTACAAAGTCACCCTGACCATCGCACAGTGTATATCATGTTTTAAGTATAGCCATATTGAGTTCTTGGCTCGGCATGGCCAGGTGAATAAGGCGCTCGACTCGCAATC
>NW_013783295.1:0-1176 GCF_000517525.1 Limulus polyphemus
AAACATTGTGTTTCAAACTTCATGGCCCTATCTAACAATGTATATAATTTTTCTGTTTAGCATAAATAAATTATGAATATTGTGTTTTTAATTTGACAAATCAACCATGTTATACTTTAAAAATTAATCATTTTGAATACAAATTACATGAATGATAATATTTAAGTAATTTAAGTTTTGGTTAAACTAAAACCTTTTCCCTTTTAGACTATCTATATTGAGCAGGTGAAACTCCAAACTTGTGGATTAATTTGTTTATTACTTTCATAAAAGAGAGAAAGGCCTAAGAAAGATACAAATACGCCATTAAATTTTAATGCTTTCTTTTTCAGTCCCAAGTAGGCTTAGCAAAATTCAATTTAAAATTAAAGTTACAAGAAGCTACGATGGAACGTTGCCACAACGTTGGGCTGACCCAATACAAACTTGAAATGGATGTGACATTTACATTTTATCTTTTTTTTTTCTGAATGAGAAACGGATCCACGAGAGTTTAGGTCATTCTTTTGTTCAATGTACTCATAGAAGTCTGACTAAATCTAGGATCCAAAACAGAAGCTGTTGTACACCACAGTTAGTAAACATTGAGACAATAACGTTGAAATACATCAGCTAACTCCACCATTGAGACAATAACGTTGAAATACATCAGCTAACTCCATCCATTGTAAAAACAACGTTAAAAATACATCAGATAACTCCACCATTGTAACAAAAACGTTAAAAATACATCAGCGAACTCGGCCATTGAGCCAAAAACGTTGAAAATACATCAGCCAACTCTGCCATTGAGCCAAAAACGTTAACAATACATCAGCCAACTCTGCAATTGAGAAAAAACGTTGAAAATACATTAGCCAACTCTGTCATTGAGACAAAATCATTAAAAATACATCAGCCAACTCTGCAATTGAGACAAAATCATTAAAAATACATCAGCTAACTCCACGGTTGAGCCAAAAACGTTGAAAATACGTCAGCCAACTCTGCCATTCTTCTGATAGATGCAAAAGAAACTTCCTAAATAAGAACTAGATAAAAGCATCAACTAAACATAACTTGTTCACAGAAGTAAACTTTCGATCACGTCCCTGAAAAACTAAATAAATAAGAACTAGATAAAAGCATCAACTAAACATAACTTGTTCACAGAAGTAAACTTTCGATCACGTCCCT
>NW_013783296.1:0-1373 GCF_000517525.1 Limulus polyphemus
AAACATGAATTCACGTATTTAGTTGTTTTTTTTACTTCCAAATGTACAAGGTATCTTCCTTGTTACGATTTTGTGATTTTAAGTTTTCTTTGTGACATAAACAAACACCCATGGATAGTTGATATATTTTACAAGCGTGTTTGTCGTTATATGTTTTTGTATACTGTCTGTAAGTTAAAATAAAATTCTGAAAACAAAAGGCTTTGGAGATTTTAACCTTAAAAATATCACGTTATACATATTGTAATAAAGTATGAACAATTAAACATTTACTGTTACAAAAAAAAGTATATAAACTGTTCCTCTATACCCAATAAGACAACTTGTATATAACAAACACGCTATATTATTAATTAATTATAGTACTTTGGCACTTGTGTATAAAGTTAAAATCATAAATAATATTCAACTGAGGATGACGTTGTAACGTCGAAACATGTAGAGTCGTCAATTTTTTGAAGGCCATAGATAGGCCTAAATAAAATGTTTTTAATTGTGTACAAGTTTAACGTTGAATATTATTAATGATTTTCACGCTATATTAGTTACAATTGTTAGAATTTTTACTTTTTTCTCCAACACCTGCAGATGGTCAACAAATGATAAAAAATACTAATTATAATGCTAACGACTGAATTCTAAAGTTTCAGAAATGCAATTTTCCAAGAAAATTACACTTTAATTAGAACAACAAATTAAATTACTTATAGTCAATAAGAACGAAATTATCATCCATAAATTCACAAGCAATCCTTTAAAAATGTCATTTTGTGAAAATACCAAACACATTATTATGATAGAAAGATTTTATTTTGCAAACAAGTTTATTAGACGGCATTGTTTACCATTGTTAGTGCTTACATAATTCAATTCTACGACAGAATTTTCTACAATTAAAACTCGCCAAGCTGAGAAAATGTTTTATTGGTAACCCTGATAACCAATTTATAGGCACAAATTAGGCATACACAGCATCTATGAATTTTTAAAACCCTGATATCCTACATATTTCTAAACAGTCTAAATTTTACGATACTACAGTTTCGCTCAAGTACAAAAAAAAAGAGAGAGAGATTAGTAACAAGTTGCATATGACTGGGTTATGAAAAGGGACTTAAATGTTACCAATATATTGGAGGGTTTCTTAAAAATTTTAAATACACCATCTAGAGTGATGAAAAAAAAAGCAGATAATCTCCTGATTATGTGATTTATAATTGTTTCGTTAGCCTATAGAAGACCAGTTACGTTCACAGCCTGATACGAATTTTTAATTCTGGGTACACAACTCCCGAACAGGCTATACTATAAATCTTAACTTCGCAAGGTCTTCCTTATTTTTTCCTTATATATATATATATATATATATATAT
>NW_013783297.1:0-659 GCF_000517525.1 Limulus polyphemus
ACAGAAAACAGTATTGATAAATCCTGTATCTTCTTATTGACAGGACACAGTATTGTTAAATCTTTTGGCTTGTTATTGATAGTACACAGTATCGTTAAATCTTTTGTCTTCTTATTGACAGTACACAGTATTGATAAATTTTTTATCTTCTTATTGACAGGACACAGTATCGTTAAATCTTCTGTCTTCTTATTGACAGTAAAAATTATTGATAAATCCTTTTTCTTCTTATTGACAGGACACAGTATCATTAAATGTTATGACTTGTTATGATAGTACACAGTATCGTTAAATCTTGTGTCTTCTTATTGAGAGTACATATTATTGATAATCCTTTTTCTTCTTATTGACAGGACACAGTATTGTTAAATTATGTTTCCTCTTATTGACAGTACACAGTATTGATAAATCCTGTATCACTTATTGACAGGACATAGTATTGATAAATCCTGTATCTTCTTATTGACAGGACACAGTATTGTTAAATCTTGTGTCTTCTTATTGACAGTACACAGTATTGATAAATCCTGTATCTTCTTATTGACAGGACACAGTATTGTTAAATCTTGTGTCTTTTTACTGACAGTACACAGTATCGTTAAATCTTGCGGCATGTTATTGATAGTGCACAGTATGATTAAATGTTATGACTTGTTATG
>NW_013783298.1:0-662 GCF_000517525.1 Limulus polyphemus
TGTTAATGTCTAGTAGTCAATAATTTTCTTTGGTCAATGTAAATAAAAATGTATACCTTAAATTTATTCACCAGAATTGTAAACTCTGGATTTGACTCAGTTTCTGAAGAACTTTACTGTTTTACTCAATCATTTGTCCCCCAGTGGCACAGCGGTATGTCTGCGGACTTACAACGCTAGAAACCGGGTTTCGATACCCGTGGTGGGCAGAGCACAGATAGCCCTTGTGTAGCTTTGTGCATAATTAAAAAAAACAAATATTCAATCATTTTGGGTGAATATGTGACAATTACTTTTTAACTTCGTTTCCGATCTTACGAAATAAAATCATATTTTCTTACATTTACTTGTTTTTCAGAATACTTTTTTTTAATCAGACAGTTCACCTTAAAAACTTGTAATTGCGCTATCGTCTTTTCGTTGTTTAAGACTAATATCACAGGCCTGCGAATTAAAACTTCATAAAAGTTGTTTTGGTTTTAATAACGGATTTTCTATAAATCAGCTACTACAGATTTCGAAAATAATATTCATTTTTTTTCTATCACGTAAGGATTTTTTACAAATCGAGAAGAAACAAAACACTCTTACTTACATCAAAATTATTATTTCCTTTACCACAATGAAAAATTTTTTTACTGTTATGTTTGTTAACAAAAATG
>NW_013783299.1:0-663 GCF_000517525.1 Limulus polyphemus
ATAGAATTTATAACCACCATATTCATCTTTAGCCTTACTTGGTACAACAACTCCATAAACACCTAAGTGTAACTATAGTTACCGAATTTATAACCATAATACTCAGCTTTAGCCTTACTTGGTACAACTACTCTACGAACACTTCGGTGTAACTCATTGTTACCGAATTTATATCCACCATATTCATCTTTAGCCTTACTTGGTACAACTACTCCATGAACACTTAGGTTTTACTCTGTTTACCGAATTTATATCCCCCATACTCATCTTTAGCGTTATTTGGTCCAACAACTCCACGAATTCCTAGGTGTAAGTCTAGTTACCGAATTTATAACCACCATATTCATCTTTAGCCTTACTTGGTACAACTACTCCATGAATACCTAGGTGTAACTCTAGTTACCTAATTTATAACCACCATACTCATCGTTAGCCTTACTTGGTACAACTACTCCATGATCACCTAGATGTAACTCTAGTTACCGAATTTATAACAACCATACTCATCTTTAGCCTTACTTGGTACAACTACTCCATCAACACCTAGGTGTAACTCTTGTTTCCGATTTTATAACCACCATACTCATCTTTAGCCTTACTTGGAACAATTACTCCACGAACACTTAGGTTTAACTCTGGTTACCGAATTTATAGCCACCATAC
>NW_013783300.1:0-663 GCF_000517525.1 Limulus polyphemus
GGAGGATGAACTTACTACTATAGAGTCACATGGTAGGAGGAAGAACTTACCACCACAGAGTCACCTGGTAGGAGGAAGAACTTACTACCACAGAGTCACCTGGTAGGAGGATGAACTTACTACCACAGAGCCACTGGGTAGGAAGAAGAACTTACTACCACAGAGTCACCTGGTAGGAGGAAGAACTTACCACCACAGAGCCAGCCGGTAGGAAGAAGAACTTACCACCACAGAGTCACCTGGTAGGAAGACGAACTTACCACCACAGAGTCACCTGGTAGGAGGAAGAACTTACTACCACAGAGTCACCTGGTAGGAGGATGAACTTACTACCACAGAGCCAGCCGGTAGGAAGAAGAACTTACCACCACAGAGTCACCTGGTAGGAAGACAAACTTACTACCACAGAGCCACTTGGTAGGAAGACAAACTTACTACCACAGAGTCACCTGGTAGGAAGACAAACTTACTACCACAGAGTCACCTGGTAGGAGGACAAACTTACTACCACAGAGTCACCTGGTAGGAAGACAAACTTACTACCACAGAGTCACCTGGTAGGAGGACAAACTTACTACCACAGAGTCACCTGGTAGGAGGACAAACTTACTACCACAGAGTCACCTGGTAGGAGGACAACTTACCACCACAGAGTCACTTGGG
>NW_013783301.1:0-659 GCF_000517525.1 Limulus polyphemus
GCAATATCTGGAGAGTATGGTGGGTGGGGGAGAACTTCCCAACCCAACTCCATAATCTTGTGTTGCATCAAACGTGCCACATGTGGACGTGCATTAACGTGGAGAAGAAGAACACCTTTTCAATTGATGAGTGAAGGGCGTTTCTGATGAAGGGTTTGATTTAAACATTCCAGTTGCTGACTGTAGATCTCTGCATTGACAGTCCACTGTGGACTGAGGAGTTCAAAATGAATTACTCCTTTGATGTCCCACCAAATGCAAAGCATCACTTTCTGCAGATGGAGTCCAGGTTTTGGGGTCAGAAGTAGTTTTTGTCTAGGACTGAGCCATTGTTTTTGGCATTTAATATTCGCATAGAGAATCCACTTTTCATCACCAGTGACAATTTTGTCCAAAAAATTGTTCACGCACATTACATGCCAGAAGAGGCGAAGCAACGTTCACACATTAGAAACGATGATCATCGGAGTGTTCATGAGGCACTCAAACACCTTCTTTATGGAGTTTTCCCATATTCCTCAGATGTTTATGTATTGTTTCATGAGAGACATGCAATTTCAGGGCTATTCCATGAGTGCATTGCCTTGGGTTAGACTCAACAAGTGTTTTCAGAGCATCAATATCAATTCCAGCATGTCAGCCCCTGCCATCACAGTTTT
>NW_013783302.1:0-663 GCF_000517525.1 Limulus polyphemus
ATTGGTTTAATCTCTGCCAGTAAAAATAATTTTTATTCTTTGCTTATTTTTTTTGTATGTAATGTGAATGCTGACTTTCCTAAAACTTACTATTTATTTAAGATAATTTTCCATACCTGTTTTTGTAAATTGATTAGCATAACATATCTTTCTCAATCAGTCTCCAGGTGTCATCTTTATTTTACTTAAACACTTAAGTATTGTTTCAAATATACATATATTTATCCATTTCTAAAGTAAGGGATGTTGCAAAATAAATCACACTTTTTCCCCGGGAGCATAACAAAGTGAAATAAGATTTTATTTCAACCAAAAAAGTAACCCAAATATCAATATGGCTTGATTGGGCCACCATTGTTCTCACACAAAAGTTTTAATCTATTTGCAAAAGATTTCAGCAATGCAACAAACATGTCTGTTTTTGTAGCTGTCTCTATGAGCACTTCATTGAGAACACGAATCAAAGTTTCACATTTCTGTCTCTCGCTATCAGGTAAAGTTTCCAATATTTCTTCTGTGCACTGTTGAACGAAAGCCCCAACATTTTCGGTGGGATTTAAATCTGGAGAGTTCCCAATCCACATTCCACCACTTTTTCACAGACCTCTCTTTCAAATTCAACAATTCTGAAATTTTGAGGCATTAATCAGATTTTTCAAATCT
>NW_013783303.1:0-663 GCF_000517525.1 Limulus polyphemus
TCAAAATAAACCTAAATTAACCTTCTTTTCTTCAAATTGTAACATGAAACTGCATTCGTTTATTCTAAGTAGCTCTAAGTTCGTAACATTATACATCTATTTATAATTAAATTTTATTGTTTTATTGCCCTTTGAACCATGTCCAACTGCTATCAGTGCCATTATAATTGGAAATCACTCGGGGAATGTGCAGCTCACGTTATGGTATCGAATTACATTACCCACGAGCTGCTCGCCTGCGTGCTTCATGAACAATTTTAATTATATTATTATTATTACTACTTATTTTGCCTATTCTAGTCTTAAATAACTTAAAAAGATCCGTACTTTTAATTTTAGTTACTTTTATAATAATAAATAAAGAATAAAGATGAAAAACAAGAATTAAAGTACTTACCCAGTCTTATTTTTTCTTGTCCTCGATTGTTGAGGAGAGTTAAGCCTGATTTTTTTTTAGTGATTATAGTAAAGCATTTAGTAAAACACCAAAGAATATAGACTAATAACATGCAAAAAGTAGACAAATTCACTTACTTCTAAACATTTTCCTGGCTTTCTAACTATGCGACAAGAGCTGTTATAAATTCATCCAAGCTAGTCATTAACTTTCCCACGGGAATGATGTGAAATTGATGATTATTTGTTCAAAACACAATGTTATAC
>NW_013783304.1:0-664 GCF_000517525.1 Limulus polyphemus
GATAACAGGACGCCCACCTTACGAACAGTTGCCTGAAAATGTGTCAGAGTTCGTGAAAGTGTTATCTGAAAGGATGAATGATATTCATCATCAAGTGCGTTCAAACTTGAAAACGTCTGTTGATTTCATGAAGCTATGTTATGATAAGAGATCTACTGAAGTCAGCTTTGTACCAGGAGACAATGTGTGATTTTATAATCTCAGGAAGATGAAATGGAAGTCTCCTAAATTGTCTTTTCCATGGGAAGGCCCATATGACATAGTGGATCGTCTCTCAGACGTGACTTTTCGAATAAAATGTGTCAGCGAGGTAAGCCAAAGGTGGTGCATGCCAACAGGCATGGGCATTATCACGGTCCAGGATATTTCATTTGGAACGAAGTGAACAACGCGACAAATGACGCTGCTGAAGACGTGTCACCTGAAAAAGTCACTGTTGAAGAAGAAACTCCACCCGGTTTTGAGAAGGAAAACAGAGAAGCCGTTGATGAAGTTACTACCACTGATGTGACTGTTACCGATAATGGGATATTTCCTGATGGAGCAGATGAACTCCACGTGAAGCAGAAGCCAATGAGACGGAGACTAGTACGGAAAAGATACGTCCTGTAAAATTAGGAGTCTTTGCTGTATTTTAATTTTGTGTTTATAAATTCTGTACATT
>NW_013783305.1:0-1984 GCF_000517525.1 Limulus polyphemus
TACCACTTGATTCCCTAGTGTACACTATACGGTTAAACCTACCAGTTGATTCCCTAGTGTACACTATGCGGTTAAACCTACCAGTAGATTCCCTGGTGTACACTATTCGGTTAAACCTATGTACACTAGGGAATCAACTGGCTATACGGTTAAACTTACCAGTTCAAATGTCTATCTGTATTTGAAGCTGTTTTTTTTTGGCGTTTTTACTAAAAACGTTTGGTGTGAGGTATGATTAAACTTACCAGTACAGATGTCTGAATACTTGACCTATTCTCTAGCTCTTTAATTACAATATACCTTCATAAGATAGAGTTAAATCTACCAGTACAGATCTCTCACTATACTTGAGGCTATTCTCTAGCTCTTTCATTGCAATACACTTGGATAAGGTAGAGTTAAACCTACCAGAACAGATGTCTAATTTTTTACTATTCTAAATCAGCAGTCTTTAATCCGAATGGATAAAAATTAAAACCGTCCACCTCTACTCTCAGATGAAGCTGTAGTATAAATTTCATACCGATTGCTCCTGTGACTTTTTGCGTAGACGTTCGCAAAAATATACCTCAAATTTGAGAGAACAATTCAAGTAATTAGACATCTGTTCTGGTAGGTTTAACTCTACCTTATCCAAGAATATTGTAATAAAAGAACTATATATAATGAGAGAACAATTCAAGTAATTAGACATCTGTTCTGGTAGGTTTAACTCTACCTTATCCGAGTATATTGTAATAAAAGAACTATATATAATGAGAGAACAATTCAAGTCTATAGGATAAAAGCACGTGAAGGTACATAAGTATTGGTTAGGCCAAGAAATCTAAATTAGAAGTTTCTAGCTCAAGTTTTCAAAAGAATCATACGGGTGGACGGTTATTATTGATTATTCATTACCAACTTTTCAGCAGAGATTTACTAAATTTTATGAAAGTATCCTACTTAAAGAACGTTTAGCGTCACGGGATATTAGCTAAAGCAATTGGCATAAATAATGAGTCTTCATATGACTGTACAGAGTGCATGGGGGTGATGACAAGAATCTGTTAATCTAAATTCCGTGGATTACTATAAAGGAAGTTATTAACACTGTTTTAGAAAGAAAAACTAGCACCATATAACTTAAAGTATCTGGTTGGTTCTGTAAAGTATAGGTCTTTTCCGAATAATAGGGTTGCGATCCTAAGGTTAATGTTGGTTACTATCGAATGTCACTTTCTTACTTGCAGTTAGTTTGTTGATGTGTATTGACAAAAAGTCATGATATATGGTCGAAAACACCTTAAGTGTGAATTAAAGGTGCGGCCAAAAAGGATCGCGCGAGCACCTTTTTCACACCTAACGAGTTAAATAAGTGTAGCATTAGTGTTTGTTTTAATTAGAAATTTTTATTCCCAGAAATTTAACAACACAATTAACTTTATTATTTTTAAAGCAACATCTGCTGAGTGGTTCATTACATTAGAATTGATACACAGCAACTGGAAATATATCAAATATAAATGAAGAGTAAGAGAGACGTTGAAAACAACGGAGTCGTTGGCACATCATCAGAATGTTGGTCAAATTCCGCTATTAAATTAGATAAGATTAGTCCCAGAAGTTAACAGTTGGTGCTGTTGACTAGCCGTGTTCCCTCTACCCTATAAACTCGAAATGTTGACCAGCTGTCTTCCCTCTAGCCTATAAGTTCAAAATTAGGGATGGCTTTGGAAGGAGGGGTCAAAATACATATCGGAAACATAAGTTTAAAATTTGCAAATTCACGTTTTATTGTACTGACAGCTAGCTGGTGACTTAAAACGAAAAATTTAACCTAATAATATTGTTCAATTACTTGGCCTCTGGTTGATTTTATTGTTACGTCTCCGTTTGTTAATTGATTTTCCGTAACTTCATTCCGACGAAACTTTAGCGACACAAGTCCTTACTTAATAAAACTGGTTTATTCTTTCTGAATATAACTTTAACTAAACACTTA
>NW_013783306.1:0-662 GCF_000517525.1 Limulus polyphemus
CGGCTGAAAGGGCGAGCACGTTTGGTGTGACGGGGATTCGAACCCACGACCCACAGTTTGCGAGACGAGTGCCCTAACCACCTGGCCATGCCTGGCCAACGCGATCTTGAAAACAGAAGATAAAAAACGTGAATTATGGTGTTTTTAGAATTAATTTGTGTCAATGTTTATACGTTTGCCAGATTAAATATGAGTTTTTGCTAGTAAAACCAAGAACGAGCAGTATATTAACATTTATATTATTAGCACCTTCTAAACTTGGTCAAATTAGTACTTTTCTTCTTGGATGATATTTTATCTATTAATTTTTTTTAGAAGATTGTCGAAAAGAGTTCAAATATGTATCACATGATTTACTTTTTGCGGTAATACAAGAATAATATTTTCTGACTGTTGTCAGCTCGGTAGATTATTCTACACCTGTGGTCCATATAACTTGACGCAGGAGTTGCGGATTACTGTCACTGTAAGACGCCCGAAACTAGTTACTTGTAACAATTCGAAATATTGCAATAAATATATCGAGAAGGAATGAACAAGTTTCTATAACATATGACGTGTGTCAAATGGAGATGTAGATGAAAAATAGTTGAAACAGCAGTTGAAAACATTACACGTATATTCCTTTGTGTAGCTTTGCGCTTAAAACAAACAAAAAATTT
>NW_013783307.1:0-663 GCF_000517525.1 Limulus polyphemus
GCCAGTGTAAGAAGAATACTACCAGTAAGTCAGCCTCGGGGAACCAGTAGTGGTTGGTGTTGAGAGACGCCCACCAACACCCATTGTGAAACTCCCAACAGCTAAGTGTAAAATGTGTCTACGTGACAGGGAAGCTGGATGGCCAAAAGTGCAACTTTGTCATAGATTCTGCGTCTCTGCAAACCCTTGTGAGTATCAAGGTGCTGGATCACAAAGAAGTACCAGAAGCCATACAGAAGCTCTGTGGTGTGACAGGACATTATTCAAGGTTGTGGGGACCAGTGTGGGTAACTATTAAGCTCATGGGCATAAAGGACAGACACAAATTATACTTGGCTGACACGAAAGACCCATGCATACTAGGGTTGGACTGCTTACTGCCGAGGAAGTGTGTGGTTAATTTTGATAAAATGACGTTTGGGAACAACAAAGGCCAAATTCCGGTAACTGCTAAAGAGAGGTTGAACTAACCAGGTGCCATCAAGCTGAAGTCAAAGTGACTGAAAGAGTTGATGATGGTGAAGTGGAACCAAATATGGATATCAAAGCAGAACAGGAGAAAGATCAAGATTTGAAACCAATAATTGATTTTCTAAAAGTAAGTGTTTTGCGCCCTGCTTGGAAGAAAGTGTCTAGCTTAAGCCCTGTGACAAAGAACTATTG
>NW_013783308.1:0-663 GCF_000517525.1 Limulus polyphemus
CATTGTGCCCAATACTTCTTTGTCACAGGGCTTAAGCTAGACACCTTCTCCCAAGTAGGGTGCAAAACACTTGCTTTTAAAAAATCAATTATTGGCTTCAAATCTTGGTCTTTCTCCTGCTCTGCTTTAATATCTATATTTGGTTCCACTTCACCATCATCAACTCCTTCAGTCACTTTGACTTTAGCTTGATGGCACCTGGTTAGTTCAACCTCTCTTTTATCACTTACCGGGATTTGGCCTTTGTTGTTCCGAAACATCATTTTATCAAAATTAACTACACATTTCCTCGGTAGTAAGTAGTCCAACCCTAATATGCATTGGTCTTCAATGTCAACCAAGTATACTTTCTGTCTGTTCTTCATGCCCATGACCTCAATAGTTACCCACACTGGTCCCCACAATCTTGCATAATGTCCTGTCACACCACAGAGCTTCTGGTACTCCTTTGTGATCCAGCACCTTGATACTCACAGAATCTATGACGAAGTTACAGTTCTGGCCATCCAGCTTTCCTGTTACGTAGACACTATGTGTACATGCCGTTTCACACTTAGCTGTTGGAACTTTCACAAAGGGGGCTGGTGGGCATTCCTCAGCACCAATCACTACTGGTTTCTGCGAGGCTGACTTGGTAGTATTTTTCTTACACTGGCTCTTCAT
>NW_013783309.1:0-662 GCF_000517525.1 Limulus polyphemus
CTATATAGTATTTCAACTGGTACATTTTTTGATCTGATGTAAGTTCTAATGCACGAAGTCCTTTTCTATACAGTATTTCAACCGGTACATTTTTTGATCTGATGTAAGTATTTGCACAACAAATATTTTAATGATTAAACCTGATATAAAAACAATATTTCACAGCTCTCTTCTGATTCAGATGTTTAAAAAAGTTTTTAACAAAAGTGAAAGTTTAAAACGGGTAGGACTTGAACGCACGATTTTCCCAAGCGAATGGATACTTTACTGAACTCTAGCCAACTGCGTCTCGAATGTTATAACTAATTTTTCACTTTGTTTATAATTAATTGTTTCGCTGCCATGGACACGTACATTTAACACAAAAATACGAAACCCTATAACACGAGAGCTTTTGAGAGGTCCACCTCCAGAAGGCGACTCAGGTTTTATTATATCGTATCTACATAGCCTTTGTTTTAGCGTTGAAATTAACAAATGTGAACTTGAAATTTTGTGCTACGGTGAAAAGGGGTGGGAGATATTTCCCTTCAAACTCCCAAAAATTTATCAGTTTCAAATTTTAGGTAAGTAAAGAAGTATTTTCAAATGTATCTTTTTGTATTTATCTGAAAATAAACCTGACAGTAGTATCTGTTTATAAATGTGGCAGTTACTGATGG
>NW_013783310.1:0-663 GCF_000517525.1 Limulus polyphemus
GAGGTGTTATAATGCGACGGTCAATCCCACTATTCTTTGGTAAAAGAGTAGCCCAAAAGTTGGCGATGGGTGGTGATGACTAGCTGCCTTCCCTCTAGTCTTACACTGCTAAACTAGGGACGGCTAGCGCAGATAGCCCTGGTGTAGCTTTGTGCGAAATTCAAAACAAACAAACCAAATATCAGTGTAAATTTAAACACTCTACTAATTTCATTTTATGTTTTATATCTCGGAGGTGATTTTTGACAAATCTCACGTGACCCGGATGTATAGTTAAGATTAAACAACGTGCACTAATGCGAAGCGCTAGCTCGACCCAAGTCTATCCTTCTTGTAATTTATGATTTTAGTCACGTACTTTGTGACGAATATACTTACGTACACGAGTTAGGTCATGCAAGCTGTTCTCCACGTTCTTTTGTGTGTATCTTTGTGATATATTTAAACCTTCCCAAAAGGATAACTTGACACATACTTAAGACTAAGTTGACATATGAAAAAAAGTATATTTGACCTATATGTATATAGGTAATATCATCAACACGTTAAGCACGTAGCCATTTCTTACTTTTTATACCAAATAACTGCTTCATCATGCCACCACGCAAGTTTTGATTATAATAATTGGGCTTTCAGTAAGTTAACTAAAAAACATGACAGTTG
>NW_013783311.1:0-663 GCF_000517525.1 Limulus polyphemus
TTTACAACTATGCAGTTTTCTTTACTAGATGAAGGTCGATCGACCTCCATGGATCCTGCCCTTGATCAAGTGGGCAGATCTTTGTCATCAGAGTGAGAATCCAATGACTGAGGACGTGATCGATTGATTGTATTGCATGTAGGGGCCAAAGAAGGACCCGAGCAGACACCGGAGGCTGATGTTTGAGGAGGTTGACCCAGGCAGTCACTGGGAGGAATAGTGGGGACAGAGATTGGAGTAGACGTAGACTGGTCAACTCTATTATCCATGGAGGGCAGAAGACCCCTCACATGGCGTGAAAATGACTCGGATGGAGGCATGGAAAGTTTCATCTGCACCCCCACTGTAGCAGTGGAACGTAGTGCAGTGGCATATGTCCGAGATGGAGTAGGGAACAATAGCTTATGAGCCTCAAGGTAAGAAATGTTATTAATAGTCCTCAAACACTGTACCTCTTTCTCTTCCACCCACTTAGGGCAAGACCTAAAGTAAGAGGGGTGGGAACTACTACAATTAATACAGTGATGGTCCAATTCACACTCGTAAGCATCGTGGTCCTTGCCACCACAATGAACACACATCACAGAACCATGTCAAAGATGTCTTTGAATGACCGAACCGCTGGCACTGAAAACATTGGAGAGGGTTAGGAATATACGGGCG
>NW_013783312.1:0-663 GCF_000517525.1 Limulus polyphemus
GTTGTAAATGTTTACTCAGAAGTTTTTATTTACAATATATATATATATCGATGTGAATTTTTAAACAGAAGTTTTTATTTACCATATATATTCATATATATATATATATCGTTGAGAATGTTTAATCAGAAGTTTTTATTTACTATACATATATATATACCGATGTGAATTTTTAACTGAAGGTTTTATTTACCATATATATATCGTTGTGAATTTTTAACCAGAAGTTTTTATTTACCATATATATATATCGATGTGAATGTTTCATCAGAAGTTTTTATTTACCATATATATATCGTTATGAATTTTTAATAAGAAGTTTTTATTTACCATCTATATAGATATATATATATCGATCTAAATGTTTAATCACAAGTTTTAATTACCATTCATATATAGTTGTAAATGTTTACTCAGAAGTTTTTTACAATATATATATCGTTGTGAATTTTTAATCAGAAGTTTTTATTTACCATATGTATATATATCGTTGTGAATTTTTAATCAGAAGTTTTTATTTACCATATATATATATCGATGTGAATCTTTAATCAGAAGTTTTATTTACCACATATATATATATATCGTTGTGAATTTTTAATCAGAAGTTTTTATTTACCATATATATATGTATATCGTATTGAATGTTTAACCAGAAGTTTT
>NW_013783313.1:0-662 GCF_000517525.1 Limulus polyphemus
CTTTAGCTCTTTTTCCACTTGATTTTCTTGACTTTCATAACGGGTTTTTAGTTTTTCTTCTACTAGATTTTGTCGACTTTCATATCTGTCTTTTTAAGCCTTCTTAGACTAGATTTTTTTTTACTTTGATAACGGTCTTTTTAGTCTTTCTTACACTAGATTATAATGACTTTCATAATTGTCTTTTTAGTCTTTCTTGCACTAGATTTTGTTGTCATTGATAACGGAATATTTAGTCCTTCCTACGCAATATTTTTTTAAATTTAATAACGGTCTTTTAAGTACTTCTTCCACTATATTTTATCGACTGTTATAACAATCTTTTAGTCTTCCTTCAACTAGATTTTGTGGACATTTATAAGGTTTCTCTTAGTCCGTTTTCCACTAAATTTTGTTGACTTTGAAAACGGATTTTTAATTTTTCTTCTACTAGATTTTGTCGACGTTCATAACTGTCTTTTAGGCCTTCATAGACTACATTTTTTCGACTTTGATAACGATCTTTTAAGCCTTTAATACACTACATTTTAATAAATTTTATAATGGTCTTTTTAAACCTTTTAAACTAGATTTTGTCGACTTTGATAACAGTATATTTAGCGCTTTTCCACTTGATTTTCTTGACTTTTGATAACGGGTTTTTAGTTTTCTTCCACTAGATT
>NW_013783314.1:0-660 GCF_000517525.1 Limulus polyphemus
TTATTAAGTGCATTACTATCTATAGTATAAAAAATTAGGGTTAACTCTCTTCGAAACCCGACAGCAAGAAAAAAAAAGATTAGGTAAGTACTTTATTTCTTGTTTTTCATATTTATCCCTTATTTATTATTGTAAAAGTAACTAAAATCTAAAAATACAGATCTTTTTAAGTTATGTAAGACTAGATTAGGTAAAATATGTAATAATAATAATTAAAATGGTTCATAAGGCATGCACACGAGCAGCTTGTGGGTAATGTAATTTGATAGCATAATGTGAACTGCAAGTTCCCCAAGTGATTTACAACTTATGATGGTGTGGATAGTAGTTAGACACAGTTCAAAGGGCAATAAAACAATTTAATTATAAATAGATGTATAATGTTACAAACTTAGAGCTACTTAGGATAAATGAATGTAGTTTCATGTTACAATTTGAAGTCATTCTACAAAAAAAATAATTTAGGTTTATTTTGATTTTTCTTGGTGGGTAACGAGGTAGGTCAAACTGACCAATCCCATTTTGAGATAGATTAGAGAAAATACTGAAAAAAAACGTTTGAAATGCATTTAGAAGGTTTTAGGGATTACACAAAGGAAATTTGATATTTTTGAGATGAGGAAAAGTATTTTTAATTTTAACATGAAAATGACTTTGCAC
>NW_013783315.1:0-663 GCF_000517525.1 Limulus polyphemus
GTCACTTTAAACTTAACAACCTTTATAACACATGCTATAAATCACAGTGATTCACACACTTTACTTACGGTGCCTACTGTTCGCTTAACTCAATTATCTATCTATCTCTTCAATATATCTGCCTCTGCAATTGCGCTGGTTTTTCTGGCCAGACTTATATAGTAAAAAAGAGGGCGACTCGAACAAATTAGAGTTGCCAGGAAAATTCATGATCCTTCCAGAAACTCCTGCACACATGCTCCAAGCATAGCGTGACTTCCGCTGTCATAACACTGCCCCTTCCTTAGTATTGTTTGTCCTGAACAATAGCCACTTGCATTAAACCAATAGATAATTAACAATAACTTAATTAAATGTACAGAATTTATAAACACAAAATTAAAATACAATAAATTCTCTTAAATTTACGGGACGTATCTTTTTCCATACTGGTCTTTGTCTCATTGGCTTCTGCTTCATGTGGGGTTCATCTGCTTCATCAGGAAATGTCCCATTATCGGTAGCAGTCACATCAGTGATAGTAGCTTCATTAATGGCTTCACTGTTTCCCTTCTCAAAATCGGGTAGAGTTTCTTCTTCGACAGTGGCTTTTTCAGGTGACAAAATACAATAAATTCTCTTAAATTTACGGGACGTATCTTCTTCCATACTGGTCTTTGTCTC
>NW_013783316.1:0-663 GCF_000517525.1 Limulus polyphemus
GTATGGGACTGTGTCTCGCATGATTACAAGCTAGATTTCGTAACAATCAATGGCAACCTTACTGGCAAAAAGTACACCAGGGACGTGCTTACACCTCATTTTGACAACCACACGTTAGCGTCAAGACCTTTATTCATGGATGACAATGCTAGACCTCATCGCTCTAGGGCAGTAAAGGCTTATTTAGAGAATGAATCCGTCAACACTCTTCCTTGGCCAGCAAGAAGTCCAGATCTCAACCCTATAGAGCATCTGGGACCAATTGGGTAGGCGAATACAGGCTTTGGAGCCTCCTCCACAGACATTGCAACGGTTAGAAGCTCACTTGCACCGAGAATGGCGACAGATGACGCTTCAACAAATCAGACGTCTACCTGGCAGTATGCGGCGCAGGGTTGTAGCAGTCATCCAGGCAAACGGTGGATATACCCGATATTGACTTTTCGATGACTAATTATCAATGTGTGGGTCATGATTGACATTTTGTAACGTAATTTGACAATTCAATAACGTTTTTGAGCTTTCACTGACAATACTTATTAAAGATAATTTTAAGCGTGAAAACTGTCCATATTTTGATGTCATGATATGTAACTTAAAAATTGTTATTTTACGGTGATAATCTTGTTTTCTTGTGCCCAATAATGCATAATTTCATTTGAT
>NW_013783317.1:0-663 GCF_000517525.1 Limulus polyphemus
GCATGGTCTGTCCTGATGGTAAACCTTGCACCATAAAGGTAAGGATGGAAGTATGTCAGACTCTTTACTATAGCAAGGAGTTCCCTCTGTGTTACACGGTAGTTCCTCTCTTGTCTACTTGAAACCCTACTGAAGTAGGCCACCACATATTCGTTTTCGCCCACTTTCTGAGACAACACTCCTCAAATTCCGACATTACTAGCATCACAATCCAGTATGTACGGAAGTGAGAAATTTGGAAGCTTTAAAAGTGGAGCTGAGGCCAATTTTTCTTTTAATGTCTTGAAAGCATGCTGGCAAGAAACTGTCCATTCAAACTTCTGGCCTTTTTTAGTCAAGTCATGTAGTGGAGCAGCTATAGTTGCAAAGCCCTTCACAAACTACTACAGAGTCCCAAGAAACTTCTTAACTCTCCCACATTGTCTGGTGTTGGTCAATCACGCACTGTTTTCACCTTGTCAGGATCAGTTCGCACACCATGCTCACTTACAATGTGACCCAAGTAAAGCACCTGTTTCTGGAACAAGTGGCATTTCTTGGGATGGAATTTGATGTTTGCTGCTTTCAAACGCTTGAATAGTTCCTCTAGCTGGGATACTTCCTCATCAAACGTTGCTGCAAACACAATGACATCATCCAGGTACACTAAGGCTATCCTCCATT
>NW_013783318.1:0-663 GCF_000517525.1 Limulus polyphemus
TTTAACTCTCCCACATTGTCTGGTGTTGGCCAGTCACGCACTGCTTTCACCTTATCAGGATCAGTTTGCACACCATTTTCACTTACAATGTGGCCTAAGTAAAGCACCTCTTTCTGGAACAAATGATATTTCTTGGGATGGAGTTTGAGGTTTGCTGCTTTCAAACGTTTGAATAGTTCCTCCAGCCGGGACATTTCCTCGTCAAAAGTTGTTGCAAATACAATGACATCATCCAGGTACACTAGGGCTATCCTCCATTGTAGGCCTTCCAATTCTCGTTCCATCAGCCTCTCAAATTTAACTGGAGCATTACTAAGCCCGAATGGCATCACTCGGTATTGCCAGAGACCTTGGCCATAACTAAATACTGTCTTGGGTCTATCTGCTTCAGCCATTTTTACTTGATGGAAACCTGACTTTAAGTCCAGAGTTGAAAACCACCTGGCTCCACTTAGGGCATCAAGAGTATCATCAATTCTGGGCAGTGGGTATGAGTCTTTTTCAGGTTATGCTGTTAAGAGCCCTGAAGTCCACACAGCAACGCTGGGTCCCATCCTTCTTCTGTACTAATACAACGGGAGCTGACCAGGGACTATCTGATTTTTCAACTATCCCTTCCTTGATTAGACCATCCATGTACCTTTCTTATCTCTTGTCGCTTTG
>NW_013783319.1:0-658 GCF_000517525.1 Limulus polyphemus
AATAGTTAAACACAGATTTTTATAAACTGCTGAATAAATAATGACTAGTTGGACACATATTCACACACAGTTGTGTAAATAATGTAAAGTTGAACATATGATCACACACAGTTGTGTAAATAATGTAAAGTTGAACATATGATCACACACTGTTGTGTAAATAATGTATAGTTGAACACATTATCACACACTGTTCTGTAAATAATCTATAGTTGAACACAGAGTTGTGTAAATGATGTATAGTTGAATACATTATCACACAGAGTTGTGTAAATGATGTATAGTTGAATACATTATCACACAGAGTTGTGTAAATGATGTATAGCTGAACACATTATCACACACTGTTCTGTAAATAATCTATAGTTGAACACATTATCACACACCTTTCTGTAACTAATGTATAGCTGAACACATTATCACACACTGTTCTGTAAATAATGTATAGATGAACACATTATCACACACTGTTCTGTAAATAATGTATAGTTGCACACATTATCACACACTGTTCTGTAAATAATCTATAGTTGAACACATTATCACACACCTTTCTGTAACTAATGTATAGCTGAACACATTATCACACACTGTTCTGTAAATAATGTATAGATGAACACATTATCACACACTGTTCTGTAAATAATGTATAGTTGCA
>NW_013783320.1:0-664 GCF_000517525.1 Limulus polyphemus
AATTGAAACTTGTTTCAATAATACACTATAATACTTAAGCCTAAAATACTGAATTTTTTCACTTCTTTTATTTGTTTCGGGGGTGACTGAGTATGTCAGAGTTCTGAGAAACAAGAAGGAATTCTTAATAGCCGCGGCTGTAATTAGATCTCAAATCGGTCAATAGATAGAGCTATGAGCTAAAAGTTGTTACTCGAAAAAAAACAAAAAAAAACTCAGAGCCATTTTGCCGCGGCTAAAAAGATAGATGTTTACATCATAACAATAAAAAAATTTCAGTTTATCACCTAGCAATTTTATATATATATATAAAGAAATTGTGTGATTTTTGCTATAACTAGCTATAATTTTGTTGCAAAAAACAATACAAGTAGACGCAATAGTAAATTTATACAAATAAATTGCTTTTATTTTAAATACAAGGCATTTTTAAATGCATTTAAAAGCTTGTTATTTACCTTCTGTTACTCATATTTTCTCCATTACATAAAATTTACTTATGGGTACTGGAGATAAAGAAAATAATGTCTTATTATTTTCATTGTTTATTCTCCAAGTTTTAAATAGATAGCTATATTTTTACTTATTTAAAACGAATTCAGTATATATATATATACATATTTAAAAGTGAAATTCATTTGAATAAATAAACGAGTAACCTATA
>NW_013783321.1:0-1751 GCF_000517525.1 Limulus polyphemus
AAGTCATAAATTACAGGAAAGTTGTTTACTTCGTCCTCGTAATACTTCTACACAAAGACTACACAATGGACTAGCTGAGCACAAATGTCCTTAACTTTGAAGTCATAAATTACAGGAAGTTTGTTTACTCGTCCTGTAATCTTCACACAAAACTACACAATGGACTACCTGAGCACAAATGTCCTTAACTTTGAAGTCATAAATTACAGGAAAGTTTGTTTACTCGTCCTGTAATCTTCACACAAAGCTACACAATGGGCTACCTGAGCACTTTGAAGTCATAAATTACAGGAAAGTCTGTTTTTGAATTTCGCGCAAAGCTACACGAGGGCTATCTGCGCTAGCCGTCCCTAATTTAGCAGTGTAAGACTAGAGGGAAGGCAGCTAGTCATCACCACCCATCGCCAACTTTTGGGCTACTCTTTTACCAACGAATAGTGGAATTGACCCTCAGATTGTGAGTCGAGCGTCTTATCCACCTGGCCATGCCGGGCTCATGAAAATGATAAACATTTTATTTACAAATAAAAGATCTGCCACTAGAATTTAGATTAAACAATAAAGAAACTTAAAGTACAAATTCAATTTATCAAATAGCTTGATTATTTAGATTACTGTTGCCTTAGTGACTACGACACTTTTGTCCGAGCTTACGTTATACCAGTCTCTTTATTTCAAAAAAAAAAAATATTGGTTTTTCCCTTTACAGATCTTTAGTTTTGCTGAGCCTAGCAGTGGGTATATATGCGTGAGAGTTGATGGTGTACAAAACAAGAAATAGTAAGTTACAGTTCATTGTTATTTGTTAATACTGTTTCAAGTACTTATGTTTTTGACATGAATTTACGCCATTTTCGTTGATTAGACGCATTTTTCCCGACTTTTTGTTGCTGTAAAGATGGACTGGAATGTGTGCCACCACTCGTAAATACTTTACACGACTATGTACTATCAGGTTTAAGATGCACTCTTAACTCTTGACCAACTGACGTTATTGATTCATTATGTGCTGTACTATGTGGTGATGTCGTCGAATGCCATCTTAGTGATGGTAAACATGCTTCTATCTTTTCTTCTGATTTAGCCAAGCCTATGCTACATTTCAGCATTGAAGTATTAGGTCATCAAGAAATCAATACCACTTTTTTTAGATGAAAAACCCGAAAAACTAATATATCGAAACAAAACATTTATTAAATGAAATAGTCTCCACTCATCGATTATGCTTCTCCATCTTACAGTTAGGTTGTTTATGTCCTGATTAAAGAAATCACTTGGGTTTGAAGCAAAAACATGTCGATGTCCTCTTTAACACCTTCCACATTTGCATACGTTTTCCCATTAAGATGGTGTTGCAGCAAACGAAAAAAATGGTGAGTGGGGGGAGAACTTCCCAACACCATTCCATAATCCTGTGTTGCGTCAAACGTGCCTCATGTGGACGTGCATTGTCGTGGAAAAGAAGAACACCTTTCCAATTGACGAGTGAAGAGCATTTCTGATGAAGGGCTTGATTTAAATATTCTAGTTGCTGACTATAGATCTCTGCATTGACAGTTCGCTGTGGATTGAGGATTCGAAATGAATTACTCTCTTAAAGTCTTACCAAATGCAAAGCATCACTTTCTGCAGATGGAATCTAGGTTTTGGGTCGTAAGTGGTTTTTTGTCTAGGACTGAGCCATTGTTTTTGGTGTTTAATGTTTCATAGAGAATCCAATTTTCATCATCGGTGACAATTCTGTCCAAAAA
>NW_013783322.1:0-1432 GCF_000517525.1 Limulus polyphemus
AATCGTGTTATTGAAGGGTTCATATCTACAGTGAACATGAGATCCAAATTATGATTACTGAAATGCATTACCTTGCACTTGCTATAATTAAAGGCCATTTGTGAAATATAATATTTCTTCAACTTGCCAATTGATTCACATCATTCTGTTGTATCTAAACATCCTCAGTACAATTTGAAATTAGCAAATTATGTTAATTAAGTAGTTTTGCTTCAATAATCATTATTGATTGAAATAGGGAGAAAAAAGCATACCTAAGCATTGATCCATAAGATTTTGTTAGTTCGTAATCAAACATAAAGCTACACAATGGGTTATCTGTGGTCTGCCCACCACGGGTATCGAAACCCGGTTTCTAGCATTGTAAGTCGACGGACATACCTCTGTGCCATTGGGGGGAGGGGGATCCATAAGGCATTCCACTGGTAACAAAGGTTAAATCTGACTAAACTTTATTACTAGCAACCATTTAATAATTCCTCTCCAACCACCCTTGCTGCTAGTTTTAATATTATTGTTCAGCTGTTTGTCATAAGCCTTTTTCTATTTAATTTTCATCTTTTATTTTTTAACCAAAGTTTTATTCTTCCTTAGGTTATATATAATTCTTAAAAATGTCTACATGTATTAAGAATGTGATCTTAATATAGAAACCTGGTCAAAACCTTTGATTTTAGAGATGTTAGTCCCAAAAATTATACCTAACCCATTGGGAGAATTCCTATACAGCATGCGCTATGTTACAGCAATCATCAGCAGTAAAAGCACATGTGACAACCTTATTCAATGACCAAATTGTATAAGTAATTATGGTCAGAGGAACTTTTAATGGATTTTTGATTCCTGCAGTAACAGTGAATAGGTAGCTTTCTGAGTAGCTTTGTGCTAAAAAACAAGGAAACAAATTTTATAGAAGGTAGCAGTGATCTTTTCTACTGGCAAGTTAGGTGATGTTCCTGCAATATAGTATCACTTGCTTTGCAGTAAGAGCGATTTTCAGTCACGTGGATGATACTTGTGCTATGGGAAGAACAGTTTTGTTGTTCTCCCTATGTAATTTCATTCGTCCTCATTCTGGAACAAGATGACTGAAAATAATACAGTTCATAGAAAGCAACTTTCAGATGTAACATGCTCCAGTAAAGGTGTCAAAATAAAATTATTTTGCCTTTAAATGCTCCATTTGCATTTTTGAGTGTTTGAATAAAGATTATTTTAATGTATGACACATTGTGTCTATTCTATTTCTTTGCTTCAGACCTGGTCAAGATTTTGTTCCATAAAACATTTTCAGTAGAACCTCAATTATTCTACAACTTCCACCTGATTACTCAAAGTGTTTCTGTGAATCTGAGAATACCATATGTTTGGTGCCATGTCTACAGGATGTACTTTTGTAGAGAGTCTGTTTCTCTTTACAAGTGTATTTGCA
>NW_013783323.1:0-665 GCF_000517525.1 Limulus polyphemus
TTATAGAAACTATTAATACTAGCATAAAGTACCTGCACTTCCTGCAGGGTTCAAACCCCCTATTAATATTAGCATAAAGTACCTGCGCTTTGCTTCGGAGTTCAACCCCCCTCATAATTTAAAGCGGCTCCAATTTGATGGTCAAGTTCTACCATTATCCTAAAGTTTTCTATAGATACCCAATAGGCGAATGGGGGGGGGGGAGTGTCTATATCCAAAATTAAACGTCGTTAGGGCACCTGCTCGTCATACCTGAATACGTGTGCCACGTCGCGGGTTTCAATCCCGTTTCCGAAAATAATCACCATTTCAGCCGGGGGGGGGGGGCGTTATTATGTTATGATCAATCCCTAAGTGTGTGTTATGAGTGGTAGTGAAGTATTGACTGGTTGTTCAATATTAGGGACTGGTTATCTCCCTTCTGGTCAATAGTTCAATATTAGGGACTGGTTGTCTCCCTTCTGGTCAATAGTTCAATATTAGGGACTGGTTGTCTCCCTTCTGGTCAATAGTTCAAAATTAGGGACTGGTTGTCTCCCTTCTGGTCAGTAGTTCAATATTAGGGACTGGTTGTCTCCCTTCTGATTAGTAGTTCAATATTAGGGACTGGTTGTCTCCCTTCTGATTAGTAGTTCAATATTAGGGACGTCGGCATATAATCTTGA
>NW_013783324.1:0-663 GCF_000517525.1 Limulus polyphemus
TACACAGTTTTGTTAAATCTTGAGTCTTCTTATTGACAGTACACAGTATTGTTAAATCTTGTGTCTTCTTATTGAAAGTACATAGTATCGTTAAATCTTCTGTCTTCTTATTGACAGTACACGGTATCGTTAAATCTTGTATCTTCTTATTGACAGTACACAGTATCGTTAAATATTGTGTATTCTTATTGACAATACACAGTATTGTTAAATCTTGTGTCTTCTTATTGACAGGACACCGTATCGTTAAGTCTTGTATCTTCTTATTGACAGTACACAGTATCGTTAAATATTGTGTATTCTTATTGACAGTACACAATATGTTTAAATCTTGTGTCTTCTTATTGACAGGACACAGTATCGTTAAATCTTGTGTCTTTTTATTGATAGTATACAGTATTATTAAATCGTGTGTCTTCTTATTGACAGTACACAGTTTTGTTAAATCTTGTGTTTTCTTATTGAAAGTACACAGTATCGTTAAATCTTGTGTCTTCTTATTGACAGTACACAGTATCGTTAAATCTTGTGTCTCCTTATTGACAGTACACAGTATCGTTAAATCTTGTTTCTTCTTATTGACAGTACACAGTATCGTTAAATCTTGTGTCTTCTTATTGGCAGGACACATTATTGTTAAATCTTGTGTTTTTTTACTGACAA
>NW_013783325.1:0-663 GCF_000517525.1 Limulus polyphemus
CCTTTTTCTCAGCACAGTTATATTGGATGAATGGTAGAACATTTTTCTAACATACCTGCAGGTGATATCCCTTTGGGAGAGGGATTTGTCCTAGTCATAATGCAACTTATCGTATGAATAAGTTTAACATTAACGTTATTCGAGAATATGATGACTAATTCTTACAATCTACAAGTAGCTCTTAATCAAGGGATGATGCTTTACAGAATTTAATAATAATAGTTAATGGTTCTAACTCGTATAATATACAAGTAGTATAACTGGCAACACTCAACTTCCGCTGTTCATGCTTAACAACGCTGGGAGTTAAATAACTTCTCTGGCCACTTGCCATCGGTCTTATTACAGAAAATCATGGCAAATGTACTGAATAACTTCACAAGTTTAACTGTAAAAATAGTAGAACAAGTGAATGAATCATTAATTAAGAACGACACTTTGAATGAAAACATTACTACCAAGAGAGAGACATCTGGTGAGGTGTATTTCTAGTGAAATAATTTCTAAGAAAGAATATATCGCTGATGAAAATTGTCAGTTATAAGGATTCCACAAGAAAGTGACAACTAACGAAGAGGATGACTATCAGAATAACAAGTCTCTTAGGAAAATATCCATTGTGTGACGTATCTACAAGCTGTACTTGGAGGTTAAGCAAGTTAC
>NW_013783326.1:0-664 GCF_000517525.1 Limulus polyphemus
GCAGGCATTGTCTGTGCAATGGATGTTTTTGTACGCATTGATAAACCCTGCCGTTTCATAAACTTATAACACCAACCTTCTGTTCCTGCAAAGTTCTGTATCCCTCGTTGTTTTGCTACTTTCCTGGCCTCATAAATTATCATTTTGGTAGAAACACTTCTCCCTGAATTTCTCTCATTTACCACCCACGTTTTTATGTCAACCTAAAGTTCTGGCCAATGTGGGGCTGGGTAACGAAGTTTATGTTTACCTTTCCTTGTGCTCTTCAGTTGGTTTTCTTGCTGTCGCCAGACACGTATCATTTTTTCCGTAGGTGGTGGCCCAAAAGCCCTTGCTGTTGCTCTATTGTCATGCTCCTTGGCATAATCTACCACTTGTAATTTGTAGGAGATTGTGTAGCTCGATCTTTTTCCTCCTGCTATCATAACGTTTTTAAAGCACTGAAAAAAAAAAACAATAAATGAATTTAAGTAAACCAAAAATGGAAATGTACACTATAAAGAGACAGGAAAACCCCAATGTAAAAACACTCACCGTTATTATTTTAATATTAGATTGATTTATCTTACTCTACAGTTCACCCAGGAAAAAAATGTCAGAAGTTGGTTCACAAATAGCCTACGTGCGCTCAACGCAAAGACTTTAAATAGATAGACGGAGCACG
>NW_013783327.1:0-664 GCF_000517525.1 Limulus polyphemus
TGGTTTTAACTTTATACACAAGTGCCAAAATACTATAATTATTATATAATCTTCAATCGTTTGGCTACATTGCATCCATTTCATTGAGCTTTACTGTATTCTTTTTGGAACAAAATATTGTGTATATAGTGTAGTTAACTGTTGAAACCATTATTGGTATCGGTTTCTGAACTTGTTTCCCTTTTCTGCAGGATTATGACAACATTCCACCATCATATGTCCACTTTATATTGGACAGGGAAGAGGTCAAGCCTTCAGCGCCACCATTATAACGTGTGTCTTGTATAATACTGAACATTTTTTTCTTTATCCCGAGACTTTTACCTAGGCCAAATAATGTCGTCTTAACGGACTTTAGAGAATGGCTAAAGACCTGTGTTATAATCATGCGAAAACGGACGCATGTTGATTTAGGGGTAAAGCATCAATAGATGGAGAAACAAATAATAAGGAAAACTACTTGGAAGTTCAGTTATCTCTCAATAGATTGAGAAAAAATTAAGAAACAATACTTGGAAGTTCAGTTATCTCTCAATAGATAGAGAAACAAATAATAAGGAAAAATACTTGGAAGTTCAGTTATCTCTCAATAGATGGAGAAAAAATTAAGAAAAAATAGTTGGAAGTTCAGTTATCTCTCAACAGATGGAGAAAAAATAAAACA
>NW_013783328.1:0-908 GCF_000517525.1 Limulus polyphemus
AGCTGAAGTGTGTGTAACATTCTCTGTATAGGCTGAAGTGTGTGTAGCATTCTCTGTAGGAGTTTAAATGTTTATAACATCCTCTGCATTAGATGAAGTGTGTGTAACAAACGACATTTTCATAGTTCCCCGTAAACTTGTAACAGTTTGAAACGTTAGAGTCAACACTTCAGAATAAACAAAAGTAAAAAGAGAATATGTCACTCTCCAAGAGAGAGGCAAGTTACAAGTATTGTCCTTACATGAATAAATAATAAGACAACATCCGTCAAACAGTTTGTAGTACTGAATATGTACAGATATCGTTCGTGCCTACTGGCTTCGTTCCTCTTCTGTCAGTTGACGATGATGGATGTTTCCCACTCACATCACCTAGGTCAACTTTCAATTGTGCATTTGTTTAAAAGTACAGCGCAGCTTACGAAAATGGTTCAGTAGTACAGTCAATTGCTGTCTTCTTGAAATAATCTTCAAATCATTAAGAAGATCAAATAACAAGAAGTGGGTCAAAGTATTGTACCTGAGGAACAGCTTCTATTCATGTAATGATAATTTACTAAAGTTGGGCGCGACATTCAGCTCTAACACAGAATGTTACACACAATTCAGCTAACACAGAAAATGTTACACACACTTCAGCTCGTACATAGAATGTTACACACACTTCACCTCGTACCGAGAATACTACATACACTTCAGCCTATACAGAAAATGTTACACACACTTCAGCTCGTACAGAGAATGTTACACACACTTCAGCTTTTACAGAGTAAATAACTTGCTCCTAAGTAACTATTAATACTCATCTTTAAGTAACCCGAAAATGATTCTGCAGAGTGATATAATCTACTTTTTCATTGTTATTGTTCTTTGCTAAGTAGAGTCTTTACCATGTCTCTTCCTAGCAT
>NW_013783329.1:0-663 GCF_000517525.1 Limulus polyphemus
ATCACGAGACCCTGATGTCGTAACACTGCCCCTTCCTTAGTATTGTTCGTCTCGAACAATAGCCACTTACATTAAACCAATAACAATTAACAATAATTTAATTAAAATGTACAGAATTACAAACACAAAATTACAATTCAACAAAGTCTCTTAATTTTACGGGACGTATCTTCTTCCAAACTGGTCTCTGTCTCGTTGGCTTCTGCTTCATATGGGGTTCATCTGCTTCATCAGGAATGTTCTATCGTCGATAACAGTCACATCAGTGGTAGTAACTTCATCAAGAACTTCACCGTTTCCCTTCTCAAAATTGAGTAGAGTTTCTTCTTCGACGGTGGCTTCTTCATGTGGCACGTCTTCAGCAGCATCATTTGTTCTGTTGTCCACTTCATCTCAACTGAAATGTCCTGGACCGTGATAACGCCAAAGCCTGTTGGCATGCACCACTTTTGGCTTACCTCGACGACCACATTTTATCCTGAAAGTCACGTCTGAGAGATGATCCACTATGTCATATGGGCCTTCCCATGGAGAAGACAGCTTAGGAGACTTCCCTTTGGCCTTCCTGGGATTATACAACCACACCTTGTCTCCTGGTACAAAGCTGACTTCAGTAGATCTCTTATCATAAGTTAACTTCATCGAATCAGCAGACGTTTTCAA
>NW_013783330.1:0-663 GCF_000517525.1 Limulus polyphemus
CGAAAAATATGGTCATCTGATGGGGCCATATCTGGAGAATATTGGTGGGTGGGGGGAGAACTTCCCAACCCAACTCAATAATCTTGTGTTGCGTCAAACCTGCCACATGTGGACGTGCATTGTCGTGGAGAAGAAGAACACCTTTCCGATTGACGAATGAAGGGTGTTTCTGATCAAGGGCTTGATTTAAACATTCCAATTTCTGACTACAGATCTCTGCATTGACAGTTCGTTGTGGATTGAGGAGTTCGAAATGAATTACTCCTTTGATGTTCCACCAAATGCAAAGCATCACTTTCTGCGGATGGAGTCCAGGTTTTGGGGTCGGAACTGGTTTTTGTCTAGGACTAAGTCTTTGTTATTGGCGTTAAATATTCGCATAGAGAATCAATTTTTCATCACCGTTGACAATTCTGTCCAAAAATGGTTCACGTTCATTACGCGCCAGACGAGGCGAAGCAACGTTCACACGTTGGAAACGATGATCATCGGAGAGTTCGCGAGGCACCCAAACACCTTCTTTATGGAGTTTCCCATATTTCTTAGATATTTACATACTGTTTCATGAGAGACATGCAATTTCAGGGCCATTTCACGAGTGACTTGGGTTAGAGTCAACAACCGTCTTCAGAGCATCAATATCAGTTTCAACATGTCGGTCCC
>NW_013783331.1:0-1138 GCF_000517525.1 Limulus polyphemus
GCGCAAACGATCGATGTC
The DNA here is from genome assembly GCF_000517525.1 of Limulus polyphemus. Classification (NCBI taxonomy): domain Eukaryota; kingdom Metazoa; phylum Arthropoda; class Merostomata; order Xiphosura; family Limulidae; genus Limulus; species Limulus polyphemus. The sequence goes on from NW_013783331.1 coordinate 19, forward strand.
ACTTGGTAAAACGATTCAAAAGTGATTATCAAGACAACCTACAGGACACAGTGTGTGTTATTAACAGGAATTATAGTTTAGCAATTTTTCACTTTCTGTAGCTCTGACTGTGGTAATCCAAACTATTACATATTATCAGTGAATGTGCTCTACAGACTACAGGACTCTTACTGCACATACCAAATTTCAAGGCAATCCATTAAGAAGTGCACGAGATATAAAATCTCAAATTTTGATTGAATTTCTTGTTATTCTTTTATTCGCATCGAAAGTACGGAAACTTTATTTGATAAAAAAACATACTTAACTTTCTTTACTTTTTTTTCAAATTTGGTACACTAACAGATCTTTACAACCTACAATTAGGTGTCGAATTTGGTCTAAATATGAGTCACGTGAGCTATCGGTCTGAAATTTTTGCAACAGCTTCGCCTAAGAGTAAAGGTGGACCATTTTTAGTCATTCGGATGGCTGATTTAGGGCAATAAAACTACAGAGTGAAAACACGTGCATTAACATAAGTTTTGGTTAGGCCAAGCAAACTATATTAGTAGTTTGTAGCTCAAGTTTTCAAAAGAATCATACGAATAAACGGTTATTATTCTTTGCCAACCTTTAAGAACAAATTTGCTAAATTTTAAATTCTCCTAATTAAAGAGCGTCACGTGATATTAGCTTAAGCAATTAGCTTAAATAATGATGTTTGATATGGCTGTACCGAGTGCATGGGGGTGATGACAAGAAACTGTTAATCTAGTTTCCATGGCGTTACTATAAATGAAGTTATTAACACTGTTTCGGAGAGAAAACTACCACCCTATATTTAAAGAATCTGGTTGGTTCTGTTAAATAAAGTGTTCAGAATAACAGGGTTGCGATCCATAGCTAATGTCAGTTACTATCGAGTGTCACTTTTTTACTTGCTGTGGTTTGTTGGTGTGTATTCACAAAAGTCATAATATCTAATGAAAAACACCTTCGATGTGAAATAAAAAAGGTGCTGCCAAAAAGGATCGACTGTGCGACGTAAAAGAATGAAATCAAAATTGGCGGCCAATCTGGTAGCTACACTAATAGCATTGATAAGAATTTTACAGCAAATATTCATTCATTAGTTAGC
>NW_013783332.1:0-771 GCF_000517525.1 Limulus polyphemus
ACACTTATTCTGTTCTAGAGAAACCGCGGAAGTAACTGCATATAATAATCATACTCATTCTATTTCTCGAAGTAGAAGCTTTATTCATACTCATTTTAATGTTAAATGCTTAAGTTAAACCTCAGGTAGCCATGACATCTTAGGCCTATACCAGCCTTCTAAGAGCCAGTTCCGCTTTGTTCTTGTACTTACTTCTAGTACAGATCTAAGGGAGCATAATTTAATTTACAGTCACGAAGCTATCAAAATTAACATACACAATATTAAATATCAAAAAATTGGTATACAGGCGTTGCGTTGTTAAAGTTTTTAATAAGAGATAGCTTTCAATTCTCTTCAGCGATCGCCTTCAGAAGTTCATGGTAATAATACGGTTACGTGTTTTGGCTTCATTACCTCCTTCTAATTTAGTAATATTACATGTATATACGATTTGTTTCCTTACCCCCTGTTCAACTTATTGATGCGTACTTGTTTGTTTTTTGTTTATATATATATATATATACTCTGTAAATATCACGAAAAAATAATTTGGTTGTTTTTTATTTTTCATAGTACAGTTGGTATGTTGGTGGATCTTAAGGGTGTATTCTTATGGCACGTTTCACTTAACAGTATTCAGTGTGTGTAATTAGTTAATTTCTAGGTTTTTTTGTTTTCTTGTCTTTATTGTTCTTGCTATTACATTTTTTGATGTAATTATGTATATTGTTGTATTTATTTGTATTTATTATTGTATTTATTTGTACCATTTTCTATGCAATGCCCCAT
>NW_013783333.1:0-661 GCF_000517525.1 Limulus polyphemus
CAATATTGCTTCGTCTCTTCTGGCGCGTAATGCACGTGAATCATTTTTGACAGAATTGTTACTGGTGATGAAAAATGGATTCTCTATGCGAATATTAAAAGCCAAAAACAAGGGCTCAGTCCTAGACAAAAACCACTTCCGACCCAAAAACCTGGACTACACCCACAGAAAGTGATGCTTTATATTTGGTGGGACATCAAAGAAAGTAATTCATTTGGAACTCCTCAATCCACAGCGGACTGTCAATATAGAGATCTATAGTCAACAACTGGAATGTTTAAATCAAGCCCTTCGTCAGAAACGTTCTTCACTCGTCAATCGGAAAGGTGTTCTTCTCCACGACAATGCACGTCCACAAGATTATGGAGTTGGGCTGGGAAGTTCTCCCCACCCACCATATTCTCCAGATATGGCACCATCAGATTACCATCTTTTTTGTTCCCTACAACAACATCTTAATGGGAAAACGTATGCAAATGTGGAAGGTGTTAAAGAGGACATAGACATGTGTTTTGCTTCAAAACCAAGTGATTTCTTTAATCAGGGTATTAACAACCTGATTGTAAGATGGAAAAGCACCATCGATAAGAATGGAGACTATTTCATTTAATAAATGTTTTGTCTTGATATGTAAGTTGTTCGGGTTTTTTCATCTAAAAAA
>NW_013783334.1:0-663 GCF_000517525.1 Limulus polyphemus
GGCTATTACAAAAACTTTGCCAATTCCGGTCCCAGTATCCAATTGTACTTTTCTACCATCCCATCTGATTGTGGGTAAAGTGGCGTTGTCCTGGTCTATCGTATGCCAAACAACTTGTAGCATTCATGGAACAGAGCTGATTCAAAGTTATGGAATGATCTGAATGCAGTTTGTATGGCATACCAAACCTGAAGAAGAAATGACTAATAGCCGAAGCTACAGTTGTAGCTTCCGGATTTGGTATTGCATATGCCTCAGGCCACTTGGTGAAATAATCCATCACCATACAAATGTACTTGTTTCTAGCACGAGTTTGAGGAAAAAGACCAGCAATGTCAATGGCTACTCTTTCCATTGGTGCACTAACTTGATATAACTTCATTGGAGCACGTCCCTTATGCTTGGATCTCCTTTTAGCACAATATGTACTGCAGGTCGTGCACCATTCTTTCACAATTTGCCTCATACCTATCCAGTAAAATCACTGCCGTTGGTGACTCAATGTTTTCGTAACTCCAAGATGTCCTCCTGTTAAACTATCATGGGGTTGATGCATCACAACTTCCCGTAACTTTCTTGGTATAACTGTTTGCCAGGTCGTCACTTTCTCATCTGCAGTCTCCCATCTCCGGACAAGAATAACATCTTCAAGCTTCAACTGGT
>NW_013783335.1:0-663 GCF_000517525.1 Limulus polyphemus
AGGGCTTCATAATGAGGTACTTGAAATAACAATATATATATTAATAATGTGTTATGAAACCTGTCATTTGACCTTACTTCAAAAGGCGAAGGTTGTTTAATGTAGGCTATAAATATTTTAAAAGAAAACGGAATAGCATTCAGTATTATGTATGCTGACTTACGTACGCTTAGGATTATATATTGTACCATTACCATATGACTTATTTCTACCTCTTTGCGCTTCTGCAAATGTAACAAAGATGGGTTATGGAAGTGCATCAATTGTTAACAAATGGTCTCGCTCGACCTATCCAGTGGATGAGTAAGGCATTGCCCAGAATCTCACGAAATTGGAATGACCTGAGAGTTCAGCGGCTGTTTTCTCTTGAAATAACGTGGCATTCATTTATCGTTTGCCGTGAAATAGCTTGTTTGTTTGGTTGGTTTTGAATTTCGCGCAAAGCTACATGAGGGCTACTAACATAGTTACAGTAAAAGCCAGATATTTGACTAACACGAATAAAACACGACCTATCCAAGACACAGTTCAAAGTGACGATTAAAGCACACCTAATCTGTTAACTTTCAGCTCACCACAGGCAATGGGAAAGTTTGTTTGTTTTTTGAATTTCGCGCAAAGCTACACGAAAGCTATCTGCGCTAGCCGTCCCTAATTTGGCGG
>NW_013783336.1:0-900 GCF_000517525.1 Limulus polyphemus
CAAATCTACAGTAGCACATATTCTCACTCATGGTGTCTTCTGCTTGTTTTTCCACTTTAGAGCAGAAACACCATGACGATGCCTTCAACCTTCTACAGTTTTTCCAGCCAAACCTTCAGAGCATCCAACACAAACCAACTAAGACAACCTCAGAAGCACCCGCCGCTGCCATTCAAGCCACTCTTGCAAAAAGCACCCAGAACCAGAAGCATATTCCAAAGACACGTTCACACAGACTACACAAGTTGAGAAGCTACCACAGCCAATACAAAAATTCATCCAGGTTCTACCTGCAAAGAAGGATACAATGAAAACTCAATCCACGCAGACTCAACCACCACTAAACCACTCTTCAACATCGATTGACTTCTTCTAAACGAAGACCGCGAAACCCAGACATGCATCTCCAAGAAAGCCTGGAGAACCCAGACAAAAGAACAGCTTGTCGACAACTTTCGCAGATTCCTTCGCTCATCATCCACACAGTCTCATTCACCCTACGATTACAGGACCGATTCCGCGTTCGACGAAAGCTTCCAGTACCAGTTCCCGTGTTCTCAACATTTTTATTCCGAAGTAGAAGGAACAGTCTTCGAAGAAGACTACCAACAGACGTTTCCAACCTTATCATCGCCTTCCCACCAGCCAAGCCTTTTTTAAAAATTTCACGGTCGGGGCCTCGAAAATAATATTTCCCGATCGTATCCGGTGGACGCTGAAATGAAGAGAAAATGTAAAGGTTAGTATAGATTAGGTATAATAGATCAGTAGGGTTTCTCGGGATACTCCCCTTTCCCCCCACAGCAAACTTTTACCCAGTAGGAACCTGTGATCCCAACCCTGGAAAGGTGCCGTTCCATTTTCCACTCACACGATTGCAAAAGTTACTAAATTAAAGTG
>NW_013783337.1:0-660 GCF_000517525.1 Limulus polyphemus
ATGTTCCATTATCAGTAACAGTCCCATCAGTGGTAGTAACTTCATTAATGGCTTCACCGTTTCCCTTCTCTAAACCGGGTAGAGTTTCTTCTTTGACAGTGGCTTTTTCAGGTGACAAGTCTTCAGCAGCGTCGTTTGTTCCATTGTTAACTTCGTTCCAACTGAAATGTCCTGGACCATGATAATGCCAAAGCCTATTGGCATGCACCACCTTTAGCTTATCTCGCTGATCACATCTTATTCGGAAAGTCACGTCTGAGAGACGATCCATTATGTCATATGGGCCTTCCCATGGAGAAGACAACTTAGGAGACTTCCCTTTGGTCTTCCTGGGATTACACAACCACACCTTGTCTCCTGGTACAAAGCTGACTTCAGTAGATCTCTTATCATAACATAGCTTCATGGAATCAGCAGACGTTTTCACGTTTGAACGCACTTCATGGTGAATATCATCCATCCTTTTAGATAACACTTTCACGAACTCTGACACATTTTCAGGCAACTTTTCGTAAAATGGACGCCCTGTTATCAGATCCACTGGCAACCGAAGTTCCCCACTAAACATCAGCTTTGCTGGAGTGTATCCAGTGGCTTCATGCTCTGCTGTTCTATAAGTCATCAACAGTGGAGGGTGTAAAACATCCCAGTCATCTTGTT
>NW_013783338.1:0-663 GCF_000517525.1 Limulus polyphemus
CTTTTAATATTTTGTTGTGTAAAGTATCTACTAAGGTATATTTACATCCGCCTTTACATGCGTATTTAGATAGTAAGGTGTAAACACAGTTTCGGGACAAACAAAAACTGAATATTGTTACGTCTCCGTTTGTTAATTGATTTTCCGTAACTTCGTTCCGACGAAACTTTAGCGACACAAGTCCTTTCTTAAATAAAACTGGTTTATTCTTTCCGAATACAACTTTACGATACACTCAACTTCAACAGTCGCGCCATAACAAACTATAGTTCACGTCTCACGAGCTCTACTTCAACAATACGTCTCTCTCTGACTGCAGTTCAATTACTCATTACCTACACACACATTGATTCCGTCACGTTGTGACCATCTTATATATACCAGACTACCTTATATCTAATAATCTCCCGACAATTCACGAAGGTTCGAGAGAAGTGGCGTGACACTAGTCACGTGACCCCGCTGACGCAACAATATTATTATGATAAATTTACTGTTCTTCTACATTTTCAAACGTTCAAGCCAGATAACAATGTGTGTTATATATATCAACATTCACCTGTAGGCTACAAGTGTTATTTTCAACTATTGCTGTATCGAATTTTTATTTCCGATTTTTCAGACCTGGACAATAGATTTTTTGCTCTTTACTTTTGTTATTTT
>NW_013783339.1:0-1868 GCF_000517525.1 Limulus polyphemus
CCAGTCTATTTTCAGTAAATAACTTTCTCATTCTTTTTTCAGTAAAAACATGTGTCAGACTATTTTTAGTAAACAACTGTGTTAGTCTCTTGTAAGTAAACAACAGTGTCAGTCAATATTCACTAAACAACTGTCTCAGTATATTTTTAATAAATAACTGTCTCATTCTATTTTTAGTAAACAACTGTCTCAGTATATTTTCATTAAATATCTCTCTCAGTCTATTTTCAGTTAACAACTGTCTCAGTATATTTTCATTAAATAATTTTCACAGTCTATTTTCAGTAAACAACTGTGTTAGTGTTTATTTTCACAAAAAACTGTCTCAGTCTATTTTCAGTAAACAACTGTGTCATTCTATTTTCAGTAAACAACTGTGTTAAACTGTTTTCACAAAACAAATGTATTAGTATCTTTTCACTAAAAAACTGATTTAGTCTCTTGTCAGTAAACAAACGTGTCAGTCTATTTTCAGTAAACAACTGGAATAGTCTATTTTCAGTAAACAACTGTGTAAGTCTATTTTCACTAAACTACTCTGTCAGTCTATTTTCATTAAATAATTGTCTGAGTCTATTTTCAGTAAACAATTGTGTCAGTCTTCTTTCACTAAACAACTGTGTCAGTCTATTTTCAGTGAACAACTGTGTCAGTCTATTTTCAGTGAACAACTGTGTCAGTCTATTTTCATTAAACAACTATGTCAATCTATTTTCAGTAGACAACTGTGTTACTCTTTTTTCAGTAAACAAATGTCTCAGTATATTTTCATTAAATAACTGTCTCAGTCTATTTTCAGTAAAAAACTGTCTCAGTATATTTTCATTAAATAACTGTCTCAGTCTATTTTCAGTAAACAACTGTGTTAGTGTTTATTTTCACTAAAACACTGTCTGAGTCTATTTTCAGTAAACAACTGTGTTACTTTTTTTTCAGTAAACAAATGTCTCAGTTTATTTTCATTAAATAACTGTCTCAGTCTATTTTCAGTAAAAACTGTCTCAGTATATTTTCATTAAATAACTGTCTCAGTCTATTTTCAGTAAAAACTGTCTCAGTATATTTTCATTAAATAACTGTCACAGTCTATTTTCAATAAACAACTGTGTTAGTGTTTATTTTCACTAAAAAAACTGTCTGAGCCTATTTTCAGTAAACAAATGTATTAGTCTATTTTCAGTAAACAAGTGTCTCAGTCTGTTTTCAGTAAACAACTGTATTAGTCTATTTTCAGTAAACAGCTGTGTTAATCTATTTTAACTAAACAACTGTTTCAGTCTATTTTCACTAAACAACTGTGTCAGTCTATTTTCAGTAAACAACTGTGCCAGTCTATTTTCACTAAACAACTGTGTCAGTCTATTTTCAGTAAACAACTGTGCCAGTCTATTTTCACTAAACAACTGTGTCAGTCTATTTTCACTAAACAACTGTGTCAGTCTATTTTCAGTAAATAACTGTGTTAATCTTTTTTAGTAAACAACTGTCTCAGTATATTTTTAGTAAATAACTATATCAGTATATTTTTAGTAAATAACTATCTCAGTCTATTTTCACTAAACAACTGTGTCAGTCTATTTTCAGTAAACAACTGTGCCAGTCTATTTTCACTAAACAACTGTGTCAGTCTATTTTCAGTAAACAACTGTGTCAGTACATTTTCAGTAAACAACTGTGTATGTCTATTTTCACTAAACTACTCTGTCAGTCTATTTTCAGTAAACAACTGTGTTAGTTTCTTGTGAGTAAACAACTGTTTTAGTCTCTTGTGAGTAAACAAATGTATTAGTCTATTTTCAGTAAACAGCACTGTCAGTCTATTTTCATTAAACAACTGTGTCAGTCTATTTTCAGCAAACAACTGTGTC
>NW_013783340.1:0-660 GCF_000517525.1 Limulus polyphemus
AACGATACTGTGTACTGTCAATAAGAAGACACAAGATTTAACGATACTGTGTACTGTCAATAAGAAGACACAAGATTTAACGATACTGTGTACTGTCAATAAGAAGTCACAAGATTTAACGATACTGTGTACTATCAACAAAAGACACACGATTTAGCAAGACAGTGTACTATCAATAAAAGACACAAGATTTAGCAAGACTGTGTACTGTCAATAAGAAGACACAAGATTTAACGATACTGTGTACTGTCAATAAGAATACACAAGATTTAACGATACTGTGTACTGTCAATAATAAGACACAAGATTTAACGATACTGTGTACTGTCAATAAGAAGACACAAATTTAACGATACTGTGTACTATCAATAAGAAGACAAAAGATTTAACGATACTGTGTACTTTCAATAAGAATACACAAGATTAACGATACTGTGTACTGTCAATAAGAAAACACAAGATTTAACAATACTGTGTACTCTCAATAAGAAGACACAATATTTAACGGTACTGTGTACTATCAATAAAAAGACAATATATTTAACAATACTGTGCACTGTCAATAAGAAGACACAAGATTTAACGATACTATGCATTGTCGATAAGAAGACACAAGATTTAACGATAATGTGTAACTATCAATAACAAGACATAAGATTT
>NW_013783341.1:0-663 GCF_000517525.1 Limulus polyphemus
ACGGGGATTCGAACCGCAACCCTCAGATTACGAGTCGAGCGCCTTATCCACCTGGCCATGCCGGGCCGGCTTTGGATGAACAGTTCGAAAGAATAACGAGGAAAGTTGAAAAAGAAGCTTGGATTGCCTTTACAGATGTTATTGAAAATTTTTTAGGAAACAATAAGGACCCAAATTACGAAAATATTGTCAATAACATTCTCGATATATTCAAAGAGTTGGGTTGTAATATGAGCTTGATAGTTCATTTCTTACACTCACATATTGACTATTTCCCTAAAAATCTCGGTATCGTCAGCAAAGAACAAGGGAAAAAGTTTCATTAGGACATCAGGAAAATGGAGGGGGTATCAGGGAAGTTGGAACATCAGCATGATGGCATATTACTGCTGGTCATTGAAACGAAATGCTCCAGACGCAATACATAAAAGAAAGACCACAACATGTAGTTTTGAGACTAAAAGACGTAGATTTCACAAAAAGAAAACCAGTATGAATGAGGATGCATATTCGTTTGACATCAATGTTCTTTTATTTTCTTCAGTTTATTTGTATTTTTATCAACAGACATAGTAATAAAAAATAATTCATTGTGTTAAACGAAATAATAATTTGATCTAAGTAAGAGTATTTTTTTTCCAGATTTGTACGTTATAGAAAAAA
>NW_013783342.1:0-663 GCF_000517525.1 Limulus polyphemus
TCATATCACCAGGGTTTGTAATAGTACCGACAGTACCAGGTTGCCGGTACCGGTACTCGAGCATGCGACTTGAGCAGTTAGAAATTCAATTATTCTTACCAGTGTGTTCTCGTGGGAAATTTTTTATTCACATCAAACCAAATTGTCAATTATCTGTAAGCCCATGTAGTATGACGACTATGGCTGTGTATCAGTTGACATCTAGGCTTTTTATTGGATATAAATTTAATGGGAGTTGGTCTCAGAAAAATCTATTAGCAACTTGTAAATTAGAGTATGTCAGAGGTAGACGTGGAAAGTGGTTTCTGAATTTTCATTGATTGCTCTTTAGCCTCATAAGATTGAAGAATATAAAAATATAGTTTCAGAATACCAATGACGAAATTACAGAGAATATTTTATGTTACATTTCGTAGTTTTCCAGGGGGTGGACAAAAAATCCAGAAGAGAAGACGCTCAAGAACAAAAATCCAAATTTTCACACTAGAGGAATTTGAGGTTGTTTTAAATATTTCATTATACAATTAAAACTTATATAATATTAAAACTTGATTTATTATCTATGGTTTGATGTCAAGTTTGTTTGTGTACCAGGATAATTAAGTAGTTTAATTCAATTTTGAATTTAACTCAATAAAGCGTCGTGACGTGCAGTTTGACTTA
>NW_013783343.1:0-1320 GCF_000517525.1 Limulus polyphemus
AAAAAGGTATAACGTTAGGTCGTAGAATAAAATTATATATTTATTTACTGATAGTATTTATTACGGTAAGGTTTAGCTCCAATTAAACTAAAGCACAAAACGTACACAAGTTACAGTGCTAATTTATCTCTTTATCGAATATATGCCGTACTTAATAAAGGCTTAACTAATGTTAGGCCTAAGACAAGTGGTTTTAGGGGTCTGCGAAAAGAATTCTTTTGTATTATTCTATAAATCCTGTAGTTAAACAATTACTCTTGCAATACAGGTGTTAATTTGACCGAAAATGTTTTACGGGCCTTTGCTACTTAAAAATAATTTTTAAAACTTGTGATTTAAAACAAATACATTATCTGTATTGCCTTATTTCGTACACCGATATATCATTAAAGCTTATTGGTTTTTGGGTTAAAGTATATTTGGTATCATTATTGCCTTATTATGTACACAGAAATACTATTACTCTTCCTGTTTTTGTTAGTTAAGAAGACAGTAAATATGCTTTTTATTTCATGTTTCTATACGTTGTTAATTTCAGGGCTGCAACTTAGTTTTATGTTTGGAAAATTACTCTTCCTTTGATTGCTGGTATCTTAGCTTTATGTTTGGACAATTACTCTTCCTTTGATTGTTGGTATCTTAGCTTTATGTTTGGACAATTACTAATTGTCCAAACATAAAGCTAAGATACCAACAATCAAAGGAAGAGTAATTGTCCAAACATAAAACTAAGATACCAACAATCAAAGGAAGAGTAATTGTCCAAACATAAAGCTAAGATACCAACAATCAAAGGAAGAAGATACCAACAATCAAAGGAAGAGAAAATGAAATTGTAACATAATGTTGATTTTAATGTATCAGTTGTAAAACTGATTTACATACGTATAAAACACTAATAGGTTATGTTCGACATACCGAATGTTCTAGAAATACCGTAGGAAAGGAACACTCAATCAAAGGAGAAGTAATTGTCCAAACATAAAACTAAAAAGAATTATTCAGTTTTTCTGAAAATCGACTCTCTAAAAGATTTCTTTTACTACGAAGAAAATTAACTTCGTCTTCATTCTGTGTTGGTATTTTCTAGGACTGAGATGAAGATATTTCACATGGTTAACTGACATTATTTATTGTTTAAGTAAAGCTATAAAGATATTTCACATGGTTAACTGACATTATTCATTGTTTGAGAAAAGCTATAAAGATCTTTCACATGATTAACTGACATTATTTATTGATGAGGTAAAGCTATAAAGATATTTCACATGGTTAACTGATATTATTTATTGTTTAAGTAAAGCTATAAAGATCTTTCAC
>NW_013783344.1:0-912 GCF_000517525.1 Limulus polyphemus
CCTTACTTGGTACAACTACTTCATGAACACCTAGGTGTAACTCTAGTTACAAAATTTATGACCACCATACTCATCTGTAGCCTTACTTGGTACAACTACTCCATAGACACTTAGGTTTAACTCTGGTTACCGAATTTATAACCCCCAAACTCATCTTTAGCGTTATTTAGTACAACAACTCCACGAACACCTAGGTGTAACTCCAGTTACACAATTTATATTCACCATACTTATCTTTAGCCCTTACTTGGCACAACTACTCCATGAACACCTAGGTGTAACTCTAGTTACAGAATTTATAACCACCATACTCATCTGTAGCCTTACTTGGTACAACTACTCCATAAACACCTAGGTTTATCTCTAGTTACCGAATATATAACCACCATACTCTCTTTAGCGTTATTTGGTACAAAACTCCACGAATACCTAGATGTAACTCTAGTTACCGAATTTGTAACCAACATACTCATCTTTAGCGTTATTTGGTACAACAACTCCACGAACACCTAGGTGTAACTCTAGTTACACAATTTATAACCACCATACTCATCTTTAGCCTTACTTGGCCCAACTACTCCATGAACACCTAGGTGTAACTCTAGTTACAGAATTTATAACCACCATACTCATCATTAGCCTTACGTGGTACAACTACTCCACAAACACCTAGGTGTAACTCTAGTTACCGGAATTTATAACCACCATACTAATCTTTAGCTTTTCCTGGCACAACTACTCCATGAACACCTAGGTGTAACTATAGTTACCGAATTTATAACCACCATACTCATCCTTAGCATTATTGGTTCACCAACTCCACGAACACCTAGGTGTAACTCTAGTTACCGAATTTATAACCACCATACTCATCGTTAGCGTTATTTGGTACAACTCCACGAATACTAGGTG
>NW_013783345.1:0-663 GCF_000517525.1 Limulus polyphemus
TAATGATACTAACAATAACACATATAATGGCTTGGATCATTTAATCTCTAGTTTAAATGTAAGTAGTATATTTCATTTTCCTCTTGCCTACACCAGAGGTACATTACACCATCACATTGTTATACCTACCTTTCTGTTTCAAGAAATCTAACATATAGTAAAAGCCAGTGTGTGTCACATCATGCTTGATTTTTCGAAATAGGAATCATAAGAGCCAAAATTCATCTATCCAGATAAAATAGTTCGATAACTGTCTGCCCATTACAATTTTAGTGATGGGGGTTAAAGGGGGGTCGTGTGTTGGTATAATAAGCCTAAAGTAAATATGTAGTGTGGGATCTCCTAGCCTAGAGCCAAATGCATAAAATTTATCATGAAAGTAAGAATATTGATTCAATTTTAAACATAAATCTTTTTTGAATTAACCTATTTTCAGTTATATCACCAACATCTTTAATACAAAACAAACCTCTTTTAACATAATATTTTGGGACAATGGAACCTATTGGTCCACCTCAACTGTTCCATTCTCAAAAATAAATTAAAATGATTAAAAAAATAATAATAAACTTTTAAACTCAACCCTTTTCATTCATATACTTATCAAGCTTTTTCTTAAACTCGCTTAAATTTACTGCCTCCACAACATCTGAAGGCAATCTA
>NW_013783346.1:0-663 GCF_000517525.1 Limulus polyphemus
GTGGACCTGATAACAGGATGCCCACCTTATGAAGAGTTGCCTGAAAATGTGCCAGAGTTCGTGAAAGTGTTATATGAAAGGATGGATGATATTCATCATCAAGTGAGTTCAAACTGAAAAAACGTCTGCTGATTCCATGAAGCTATGTTATGATAAGAGATCTACTGAAGTCAGCTTTGTACCAGGAGACAAGATGTGGTTGTATAATCCCAGGAAGACCAAAGGGAAGTCTCCTAAAGCCCATGTGACATAGTGGATCGTTTCTCAGACGTGACTTTCCAAATAGAATGTGGTCAGCGAGATAAGCCGAAGGTGGTGCATGCTAACAGGCTTTGGTGTTATCACAGTCCAGGACATTTCATTTGGAACGAAATGAACAACAAAACAAATGCTTAAGACGTGTCACCTGAAAAAGCCACCGTTGAAGAAGAAACTCTACCCGGTTTTGAGAAGGAAAACAGTGAAGCCATTAATGAAGTTACTACCACTGATGTGACTGCTACCGATAATGGGACATTTCCTGATGGAGCAGATGAATCCCATGTCAAGCAGAAGCCAATAAGACGGAGACCAGTACGAAAGAAGAAACGTCCTGTAAAATTAAGAGACTTTGTTGTATTTTAATTTTGGGTTTGTAAATTCTGTACATTCAGTTAAGTTAGT
>NW_013783347.1:0-947 GCF_000517525.1 Limulus polyphemus
ATAGTATTGTTAAATTTTGTGTGTTCTTAGTGATGATACAGAATATCGTTAAATCTTGTGGCTTGTTAGTGATACTACAGAGTATCGTTAAATCTTGTCTTTTTATTGATAGTACATAGTATTGTTAAATCTTGTGTCTTCTTATTGACAGTACACAGTATTGTTAAATCTTGTGTGTTCTTAGTGATAATACACAATATCGTTAAATCTTGTGGCTTGTTAGTTATAGTACACAGTATCGTTTCTTCGTGTGGCTTCTTATTGACAGTACATAGTATTGTTAAATCTTGTGTCTTCTTAGTGATAGTACACAGTATCGGTAAATCTCGTGTCTTGTTATTGACAGTACACAGTATTGTTAAATCTTGTGTCTTCTTATTGATAGTACACAGTATCGTTAAATATTGTGGCTTATTAGTGAATCTACACAGTATTGTTAAATATTGTGTCTTCTTATTCACAGTACACAGTATTGCTAAATCTTGTATCTTCTTATTGACAGTACATAGAATTGTTAAATATTGTGTCTTCTTATTGACAGTACACAGTATTGTTAAATCATGTGTTTTCTTATTGATAGTACACAGTATCGTTAAATCTTGTGGCTTCTTATTGACAGTACACTGTACTGTTAAATCTTGTGGCTTGTTAGTGATAGTAAACATTATATTTAAATCTTCTCTTCTCATTGATAGTACATTGTATTGTTAAATCTTGCGTCTTCTTATCAACAGTACACAGTATTGTTAAATCATGTATCTTCTTATTGACAGTACATACAATTGTTAAATATTGTGTCTTCTTATTGACAGTACACAGTATTGCTAAATCTTGTATCTTCTTATTGACAGTACAAAGTATCGTTAGATATCATGCCTTGTTATTGATAGTACACAGTATTGTTAAATCTTGTATGTTCTTAGTGATAATACACAATATCGTTAATT
>NW_013783348.1:0-664 GCF_000517525.1 Limulus polyphemus
CTTTGAATATTGTGTCTTCTTATTGACAGTACACAGTATCGTTAAATCATGAGTCTTCTGATTGACAGTACACAGTATCGTTAAATATTGTGTCTTCTTATTGACAGTACACAGTATCGTTAAATCTTGTGTCTTCTTATTGACAGTACACAGTATCGTTAAATCTTGTGTCTTCTTATTGACAGTACACAGTATCGTTAAATCTTGTGTCTTCTTATTGACAGTGCACAGTATCGTTAAATCTTGTGTCTTCTTATTGACAGGACACATTATTGCTAAATCTTGTGTTTTCTTATTGACAGTACACAGTATCGTTAATTCTTGTGTCCTCTTATTGACAGGACACATTATTGTTAAATCTTGTGTTTTCTTACTGACAGTACACAGTATTGTTAAATCTTGTGTCTTCTTATTGACAGTACACAGTATAGTTAAATCTTGTGTCTTCTTATTTACAGTACACAGTATCGTTAAATCTTGTGTCTTATTATTGAAAGTACACAGTATCGTTAAATATTGTGTCTTCTTATTGACAGTACACAGTATCGTTAAATCTTGTGTCTTCTTATTGACAGTGCACAGTATCGTTAAATCTTGTGTCTTTTTATTGACAGGACACATTATTGTTAACTCCTGTGTTTTCTCACTGAGAGTACACATTATC
>NW_013783349.1:0-688 GCF_000517525.1 Limulus polyphemus
GGACCCTAGTTTTTTTTTAATAATAGTGCTAGTATAGTAGGCTCTGTTGTGACTTAATAATACCATAAAACTTAGAAGGACTCTAGTTTCTTGTAATAATAAGGATTGTATAGTAGGCTCTGTTGTGACTTAGTGATGCCATAAAACTTAGAAGGACTCTAGTTTCTTGTAATAATAAGGATTGTATAGTAGGCTCTGTTGTGACTTAGTGGTGCCATAAAACTTAGAAGGACCCTAGTTTCTTTTAATAAAATTAATCATACTTATTAGGCTGTGGTTGCACGATAAGACCGACGGTCACATTTCAACAAATTTAGCCCTAATGCTAGCGATGAATGATATTAACTAATTGTCTTCCGTCTAATCTATTAAAATAACGCAGATAACGCCCGTATATCTTTGTGAGAAAACTAACCAACAAACAATTTATTCAGTAACACCGTAAAACTAATAACACATAAACTTTATTTACCATATTTATAACAGACTTAACGAAAACGGTGCAAAACAAAAGCCATAGTCTTAACGAAAACGGTGCAAAACAAAAGACATAGGCTTAGCAAAAACGGTGCAAAACAAAAGTCATTGGCTTAACAAAAACGGTGCTAAACAAAAACCATAGGCTGAACGAAAACGATGCAAAACAATAATTATAGGCTTAGCAAAAACGGTGCAAAACAAAATTCAA
>NW_013783350.1:0-659 GCF_000517525.1 Limulus polyphemus
CATAAAGTAACTGGAGGATGATGTATTCTATAAAGTTCTGATGGATTTAATACTAAACATAAAGTAAACTGGACGATGAGGTATTCTATAAAGTTCTGATGGATTTAATACCAAACATAAAGTAAACTGGACGATGATGTATTCTATAAAGTTCTGATGGATTTAATACTAAACATAAAGTTAACTGGACGATGATGTATTCTATAAAGTTCTAATGGATTTAATACCAAACATAAAGTAAACTGGACGATGATGTATTCTATAAAGTTCTGATGAATTTAATACTAAACATAAAGTAAACTGGATGATGATGTATTCTATAAAGTTCTGATAGATTTAAGACTAAATACAAAGCTAATCACCATTAGAAGTAGGTGGTTTCTCATTTGCCATATTTATAATCTTGTTGAAATAGCATTTTTATTCGAGAGTGAAACAAGGTGTCCAGTCATTATTTCTTTTGATCAAGTTTAACTTTTTTACACAATAACACAGAACCTTCTACTATTGCAGTCTGGGTAGCTAATGTGTTCATCCTAGTTTTACCTTAGAATACCACACACACACACTATAATTATTTAGTCACAATAAGAAATTTAATGGAGAGCTTAAGCCAGAAATGCTTCTCAGTTTTCCATTTGTTACTTTTTGTATAATCT
>NW_013783351.1:0-1217 GCF_000517525.1 Limulus polyphemus
ACATAAACATGGTTGTTTCATTTAGTATATTAGTTAGATATCGTTCATTTTTATATATTCTTCAAAATTCTTATTTATTAAATAAATTACACTTAAGCTTGGTTGTTACATTTAATATACTAGTTGGAAATTCTTCATTGTCATATATTCTTCAATGGAGTTATTTCTTTATAAATTACACATAAGCACGGTTGTTACATTTATTATACTAGTTAGATATTTTTCATTCTTATATATTCTTCAACATCATTATTTATTTATAAATTATACATAAAAATTGTTTTTACATTTCTTACATTAGTTAGATATTGTTCATTGGTATATATTGTTCAGCATTATTATTTATTTATAAATTGCACATAAGCATAGTTGTTACATTTATTATATTAGTTAGATATTGTTTATTTTTATACATTCTTCAACATTATTATTTATTTATAAATTACACATAAGTATGGTTTTTACATTTATTATATCTGTTAGATATTGTTCTTTGTTATATATTCTTCAATATAGTTATTTGTTTATAAATTACACATAAGCATAGTTCTTACGTTTATTATACTAGTTAGATATTTTTCATTCTTATATATTCTTCAGTATAGTTATTTATTTATAAATTACACATAGCATGGTTGTTACATTCCTTATATTACTTAGATATTGTTCATTGTTATATATTCTTCAACATCATTATTTATTTATAAATTATACATATATATTGTTTTTACGTTTATTACATTAGTTAGATACTGTTCATTGTTATATATTCTTCAATATTATTATTTATTTATAATCTATACATAAATATTGTTTTTACGTTTATTACATTAGTTAGATATTATTCATTGTTATATATTCTTCAACATCATTATTTATTTATAAATTATACATATATATTGTTTTTACGTTTATTACATTAGTTAGATACTGTTCATTGTTATATATTCTTCAATATTATTATTCATTTATAATCTATACATAAATATTGTTTTTACGTTTATTACATTAGTTAGATATTATTCATTGTTATATATTCTTCAACATTATTATTTATTATTTAATTCACATAAGCATGGTTGTTATATTTAGTATATTAGTTAGATATCGTTCATTTTTATATATTCTTAAAAATTCTTATTTATTTATAAATTACATTTAAGCATGGTTGTCACATTTTTTAAATTAGTTAAATATTTTTCATTCTTCTATATTCT
>NW_013783352.1:0-662 GCF_000517525.1 Limulus polyphemus
CAGCCGTGGGGCGTTATAATGTGACGGTCATTCCCACTATTCGTTGGTAAAAGAGTAGCCCAAGAGTTGGCGGTGGGTGGTGATGACAAGCTGTCTTCCCTCTAGTCTTACACTGTTAAATTAGGGACGGCTAGCGCAGATAGCCCTTGTATAGCTTTGCGCAAAATTCAAAAACAAACAACACCTAAATCCGGGATTCAATTCCCCGTTGTGGACAGAGTACAGATAGCCGACTGAGTAACATTGCACTAAAACAAACAAACATAAACTGAAATAAAGTATTTTAAATAGTTTGTAGGAAGTTATTTTAACAATGATGAATGATGCAGCTTTCATTATGGTTAAATCGTTAAATCTGTAGTCGACTTACAAAATAAAGATGAGCATCAGGAAGAAAAAAAGTCTGAATATCGTTTTAATTTAGTGGTTTTAAACAATACGTTGAATGCCTTCTCATTTCAGTGTTCTAGTTACAAACATTTTGGTATAATACTGTAGATTTAAACAATGGGCTTATAACAGAAATCTCTAGCGTGTACAATCTGTTAAGTTTTATATATGTACGTATTATTCGTTT
Source organism: Limulus polyphemus (assembly GCF_000517525.1). Lineage (NCBI taxonomy): Eukaryota > Metazoa > Arthropoda > Merostomata > Xiphosura > Limulidae > Limulus > Limulus polyphemus. Next base: position 578 of record NW_013783352.1, read on the forward strand.
CTTCACTTTGTTTCACGCTTGTCCTCTTCTTGCCTTTGTTCATTTCTACACTGTGTTTATTAGAGTAAAAAACGGTGTTTATCTC
>NW_013783353.1:0-1783 GCF_000517525.1 Limulus polyphemus
ATGACACCGTCCACTACCTTTGTAGAGTCTCTCCTAGTTTACCTATGAGATGAGACAGTCCACTACCTTCGTAGAGTCTCTCATAGTTTACTCAAAAGATGAGACAGTCTACTTTTTTCGTAGTCTATCTTAATTTACCTAGGAATTGAGACAGTCTACTACCTTCGTAGAGTATGTCCTAGTTTACTTAAGAGATGAGACAGTCCCTTACCATTTGTAGAGTCTCTCCTAGTTTACCTAAGAATGAGATAGCGTACTACCTTCGTAGTCTTTCCTAGTTTACCTAAGAGATGAGACAGTATACTTTTTTCGTAGTCTCTTCTAGTTTACCTAAGAGATGAGACAGTCCACAACCTTCTTAGACTCTCTCCTAGTTTACCTAAGAGATGAGACAGTCCACTACCTTCGTAGAGTGTCTCTTAATTTATCTAAAAGATGAGACAGTCCATTACCTTCGTAGCGTCTCCGCTAGTTTACCTAAGGGATGAGACAGTGAACTACTTTCGTAGAGTCTTTCCTAAAAAGTAGTAGACTGTCTCAACTCCTAGGTAAACTAAGAGAGACTACGAAAAAAGTAGACTGTCTCATCTCTTAGGTAAACTATGAGAAACTCTAAGAAGGTAGTGGACTGTCTCATCTCTTAAGTAAACTAGGAGAGAATACGAAAAAAGTATACTGTCTCATCTCATAGGTAAATTAGGAGAGACTCTACGAAATTAGTTCACTGTCTCATCCCTTAGGTAAACTATGAGAGACGCTACGAAGGTAGTGGACTGTCTCATCTCTTAGATAAATTAAAAGAGACTCTTCGAAGGTAGTGGACTGTCTCATCTCTTACGTAAACTACGAGAGACTCTACGAAGGTAGTCGACTGTCTCATCTCTTAGGTAAACTAGGAAAGAGTCTACGAATGTAGAGGACTGTCTCATCTCTTTGGTAAACTAGGAGAGACTCTACGAAGGTAGTTCACTGTCTCATCCCTTAGGTAAACTAGGAGAGACGCTACGAAGGTAGTGGACTGCCTCATCTCTTAGATAAATGAAGAGAGACTCTACGAAGGTATTGGACTGTCTCATCTTTTAGGTAAACCTGGAGAGAGTATAAGAAGGTTGTGGACTGTCTCATTTCTTAGGTAAACTAGGAGAGACTACGAAAAAGTATACTGTCTCATCTCATAGGTAAACGTAGAGTCTGTCCTAGTTTACTTAAGAGATGAGACAGTCCTTTACCTTCGTAGAGTCTCTCCTAGTTTACCTAAGAGATGAGACAGCGTACTATCTTCGTAGTCTTTCCTAGTTTACCTAAGAGATGAGACAGTCTACTTTTTCGTAGTCTTTCCTAGTTTACCTAAGAGATGAGACAGTCCACTACCTTCGTAGGGTCTCTCCTCGTTTACCTAAGAGATGAGAAAGTCCACAACCTTCTTAGACTCTCTCCTAGTTTACCTAAGAGATGAGACAGTCCACTACCTTCGTAGAGTCTCTCTTAATTTATCTAAGAGATGAGACAGTCCACTATCTTTGTAGCGTCTCTCCTAGTTTACCTAACGGATGAGATAGTGAACTACCTTCGTAGAGTCTCTCTTAGTTTATCTATGAGATGAGACAGTATACTTTTTTCGTAGTATCTCCTAGTTTACCTAAGAGATGAGACAGTCCGCAACCTTCTTAGACTCTCTCCTAGTTTACCTAAGAGATGAGACAGTCAACTACCTTCGTAGAATCTCTCTTAATTTATCTAAGAGATGAGACAGTCCACTACCTTCGTAGCGTCTCTCCTAGTT
>NW_013783354.1:0-663 GCF_000517525.1 Limulus polyphemus
TAACCGTATAATGAAATATCTTATGGTAGTCTACAAAGGGATATAACCGCATAATAAAATATCTTATGGTAATCTACCACTGGATATACTATATAATAACATATCTTATGGTAGTCTACCACGGAATATACTGTATAATGAAATATCGTATAGTAGTCTACCACGGTTTATACTATATAATAAGATATCTTATGGTAGTCTACCACGGAATATACTGTATAATGAAATATTGTATAGTAGTCTACCACGGTTTATACTATATAATAAGATATCTTATGGTAGTCTACCATGGGATATACTATACAATAAAATATCTTATGGTAGTCTACAAAGGGATAAACTGTATAATAAAATACTTGTGGTAGCCTAGCACAGGATATACTATTTAATAAAATATGTTATTGCAATATACTACGGGATGTACTATATGATAAAATATGTTATGGTTGTCTACAAAGGGATATACTATATAATGAAATATCTTAGGGTACTCTACCAGACGGATATACTTTAATGAAGTATTCGATGACGGGGAACCCGCTTTGAACTTAAAAATGGTTGGAGACGGCTTGAATGGGTAATGAAGAAAAACTTTAATATAAGTTTAACATAACAGCAAATGTACAACGTTTCGACAAGGTTTTTTCATCATCAGGTACAAGT
>NW_013783355.1:0-663 GCF_000517525.1 Limulus polyphemus
GGAGTTGTCGAAAGTATTTAATTTGTTTTTGTATCTAACCTGGTAGTGGCACAGGTTGTTGAAGATATTTAATGTGTTGTTGTACCTAACCTGGTACTGGCAGGAGTTGTTATAAGTCGTTATTGTGTTGTTATTTCTAGCTTTGAACGGGCAGGGGTTGTTGTAAGTCTTTAATGTGTTGTTGTATCTAACCTGATACTGGCAGGAGTTGTTGTAAGTCGTTATTGTGTTGTTGTTTCTAGCTTTGAACGGTAAGGGGTTGTTGTAAGTCTTTAATTTGTTGTTGTATCTAATCTGGTACTGGCAGCAGTTGTTGTAAGTATTTAATGTGGTTTTGTATCTAACTTGGTACTGGCACGGGTTGTCGTAAGTCTTTAATGTGATGTTGTATCTAACCTGGTACTGGCAGGATTTGTTATAAGTCGTTATTGTGTTGTTGTTTATAGCTTTGAACGGAAAGGGGTTGTTGTAAGTCCTTAATGTGTTGTTGTATCTAACCTGGTACTGGCAGGAGTTGTTATAAGTCGTTATTGTGTTGTTATTTCTAGCTTTGAACGGTCAGAGGTTGTTGTAAGTCTTTAATGTGTTGTTGTATCTAACTTGATACTGGCAGGAGTTGTTGTAAGTCGTTATTGTGTTGTTGTTTCTAGCTTTGAACGTCCA
>NW_013783356.1:0-1149 GCF_000517525.1 Limulus polyphemus
CTACATACTGTACCTTATCTCGGGTGCAGTAAATACTCTACATAGTGTACCCTATCCCTGGTGCAGTAAATACTATACATAGTATACCCTATTCCTGGTGTAGTAACTACTCTACATATTGTACCTGTCCCTGGTGCAGTAAATACTTTAAAGACTGTACCCTAACCCTGATGCAATAAATACTCTACATAGTGTACTCTATCCCTGGTGCAGTAAATACTCTACATAGTGTACCCTATCCCTGGTGTAGTAACTACTCTACATACTGAACCCTATCCATCGTGTAGTAAATACTCTACATAGTGTACTATATCTTTGGTGCAGTAAATACTCTACATATTGTATCCTATCATGGTGCAGTAAATACTCTACATAGCGTACCCTATCCCTGGTGTAGTAAATACTCTACATACTGTTCCCAATACCTGGTTCAGTAAATACTCTACATAGTGTACCCAATCCCTGGTGCAGTAAATACTCTACATAGTGTACCCTATCCCTGGTGTAGTAAATACTCTACATATTGTACCTCTCCCTGGTGCAGTAAATACTCTACATATTGTACCCTATCCCTTTTGTTGTAAGTACTCGACATATTGTACCTTTCGCTGGTATAGTAAATACTCTACATATTGTACAATATCCAGGTGAAGTAAATACTGTACATAGTGTACCATATCTCTGGTGCAGTAAATACTCTACATATTGTACCCTATCCTTGGTGTAGTAAATACTATACATAGTGTACCCTATCACTGGTGCAGTAAATACTCTACATACTGTACCCTATATCTGGTGCAGTAAATACTCTACATACTGTACAATATCCAGGTGCAGTAAATACTGTACATAGTGTACCCTATCCCTGGTGTAGTAACTACTCTACATATTGTACCTGTCCCTGGTGCAGTAAATACTCTACATACTGTACCCTATCCCAGGTGCAAAATAAATACTCTACATACTGTACCTTATCTCTGGTGTAGTAAATACTCTACATACTGTACCCAATCCCTGGTGCAGTAAATACTCTATATAGTGTACCCTATCTTTGGTGTAGTAAGTACTCTACATATTGTACCTATCCCTGGTGCACTAAATACTCTACATAGTGTACCCTATCCCTTTTGTAGTAAGTACTCGACATAT
>NW_013783357.1:0-2376 GCF_000517525.1 Limulus polyphemus
AAAGTTTTTTGGAACGTGTGCAATGTTAAATCTTAAAAACTCACAATTTGTAAAAACAACGATTATTTTATGCACAATTCTATGAAAATGAGATTGTTTCCAGTCTCCAAATTACTAAATTACAATAATTTACTGTACAGGATAAAAAGTGGTAAAAAAACACGATGAAACTCATAAGGATGACGCACTAGTATACGTCGAAACATGTAGAGTGTATGAGATTGTTTTCCAGTTTCATCATAACTCGAAAACTAGAGGCTATCAGTAATTTTTAACATGATCTTTAAAATCAACATCGTCAAATTACTTAGAAACAGATACATTTTTTCTAGTAGCAGAGAAGTGTTTCTTTATTGCCCAGTGTTATATGTTCCACAAAGTAATGACACGTTGCTTTACTCATTATCTGTTCCACAAAGTATTGACATGGTTCTCTGCTTATTATCTGTTCCACAAAGTATTGACATGGTGCTGTGTTTAATATGTCACGCAAACGTTTGACATGATTCTCTACTTATTATTTATGCAACAAAGTATTTACATGGTGCTGGGACAGATAATAAGCAGAGAACCATTTCAATACTTTATGGAACAAAGAATAACCAAAGCACCATGTCAATACTTTATTGTACAGATAATCATGTCAAAGCTTTGCGGGACAGATAATAAGCAGAGAACCATGTCAATACTTTATGGAACAAAGAATAAACAAAGCACCATGTCAATACTTTATTGTACAGATAATCATGTCAAAGCTTTGCGGGGCAGATAATAAGCAGAGCACCATGTCAAAACTTTGTGGTACAAAGAATAAACAATATTCCATTTACTAGGAATTCCTATAGTGCAACAACAAAAAAATGTCAAAGTCTGAGACACACTACTTTCAAAGACACTCTATCAAATAATATAAAATTTAGGCAAAGGAAGATCAGTACATCTATATGATTGCAGACTGAGAGTCTATCACGAACTTCAGCGGTTAGACTAAGAGCCTATAACGAACTTCAGCGTCTAGACTGAGAGCCTATCACGAACTTTAGTGGTTAGACTGAGAGTCTATCACAAACTTCAGCGGCTAGACTGAGAGCCTGTCACGAACTTCAGCGGTTAGACTGAGAGTCTATCACGAACTTCAGCGGCTAGACTGAGAGCCTATCACGAACTTCAGCGGCTAGACTGAGAGGCCTATCACACTATAAATTATCGGATTTTGATAAACGCGCTGGACAGAACACAGATAGCCCATTGTATGGCTTTGTAGTTAACAACAAATAAACAAACCTGTAGGTATTTTTCATCCAGAACAATATATGACAATAATAAAATTTGATAATGTAATTTTTATGATTAGTAAACTTGAAAAGAATTCTTGCCTCTTATAGGAATTACATTCCTTTTTTCAGTTGTAGATTTAATATTTTATAATATTCACATATCCTTTGTCTTTTAATTTATACATTACTTAATTAAATATGAAACAAATTCTCACAGGAATACGAATACAGAGGAAAAGTGGTACTATATAAGAATTGTTTACGTATGTTATTGCAGTGGTGTGCCATCTCAAATATGAGCTGTTGCGCCACCAATGACATATTTAGTATCTATATATTATTCAGCGACTAGACTGAGAGCCTATCACGAACTTCAGCGGTTAGACTAAGACCCTATAACGAACTTCAGCGGTTAGACTGAGAGTCTATCACGAACTTCAGCGTTTCGTGATAGACTCTCAGTCTAACCGCTGAAGTTCGTGATAGACTCTCAGTCTAGACGCTGAAGTTCGTGATAGACTCTCAGTCTAACCGCTGAAGTTCTGATAGACTCTCAGTCTAGCCGCTGAAGTTCGTGATAGACTCTCAGTCTAACCGCTGAAGTTCGTTTGAACCACTGGAAGACAATTATACAACTACCATGATAGTTATATTTTATTTTTCTGTAGATTATTGATAGGTTTCAGCGTTTTGTTGAAACAAAATGTTAATAGGGTCTGATATACTTCTTTGCAAAGTAATTTGATTAAAAAAACAAATGTTAGGTCGTATCTTCCTTAGAAAATAAAAGCGAGACTTGAAGAATAATTTAGTGTATGACTCCCACAACCTGAAATAAACATAAAAATCCCAGGATTCTTGTGAATCGCTAAATCTTTATAAAGAATCATATTACATATTATAGATGATATGTGTGAAAGTGTAATTTTTACTGTATGATTTACGTAACTAAGGTATACAGATATGTTAAAAACATATTGGTCATATTAACTTATTGATACACAATTTATGGATTTCATGACCAGTTTAGTAACAACCTCATTAAGTATCTGCAGTTTAAAGTATTAGGTCGTCAAGAAATTAGTGTCGCGAACAGATC
>NW_013783358.1:0-1393 GCF_000517525.1 Limulus polyphemus
AACATATTTACCATACTTTGTCAACTATGACATATTTATCCTACTTTGTCAACTATAACATATTTATCCTACGTTGTCAACTATAACATATTCATCCTACTTTGTCAACTATAACATATTTACCATATTTTGTCAACTATAACATATTTACCATATTTTGTCAACTATAACATATTTACCATACTTTGTCAACTATAACATATTTATCCTACTTTGTCAACTATAACATATTTATCCTACGTTGTCAACTATAACATATTCATCCGTTATAGTTGACAAAGTAATATTTACCATACTTTGTCAACTATAACATATTTACCATACTTTGTCAACTATAACATATTTACCATATTTTGTCAACTATAACATATTTATCTTACTTTGTCAACTATAACATATTCATCCTACTTTGTCAACTATAACATATTTATTGTACTTTGTCAACTATAACATTTTCATCCTACTTTGACAACTATAACATATTTATCCTACTTTGACAACTATAACATATTTATCCTACTTTGTCAACTATAACATATTTATCCTACTTTGTCAACTATAACATATTTACCATACTTTGTCAACTATAACATATTTACCATACTTTGTCAACTATAACATATTCATCCTACTTTGTCATCTATAACATATTTACCATACTTTGTCAACTATAACATATTTACCATACTTTGTCAACTATAACATATTTACCCTCTCTGTTTTATTCTGTTGATTTTAATTAGTTTTTGGAAATGTCTATTGGAGCCTTTGTGTTAACCCTTTGTAGTCTTTGCGCAGATGTTACGACATAATATGTTTGATTTTATAAAGGTTTTGTTTGCTGGTTTTTATAGAGCAAAGTCACATTGGGCTATCTGCTGTGCCCACTGCGGGGAATCGAACCCCGAATTTTAGCGTTGTAAGTCCGTGGGCTTACTGATGCCCCACAGGGGGACTTTATAAAGGTGATGATTGAAACTTGCGACTTGTTTAGTTGATTTTTTAATGTGGCTTTTAGCGTTTGATTTTAAAATTGAGCTCTAGAAAGTCCCTAAGGAAAGGGGAGGAGGATTGTTATGGATGGAATAAATGCGAATCTCACCTATCTATAACTATTAAATAATATCTATTCCTACTTTCACCTATCTATAACTATTAAATAATATCTAGTCCTACTTTCACCTATCTATAACTATTAAATAATATCTAGTCCTACTTTTACCTGTCTATAACTATTAAAGAATATCTATTCCTACTTTCACCTATCTATAACTATTAAATAATATCTAGTCCTACTTTTACCTGTCTATAACTATTAAAGAATATCTATTCCTACTTTCACCTATCTATAAGTATTAAATAATATCTATTCCTACTTTACCTGTCTATAACT
>NW_013783359.1:0-663 GCF_000517525.1 Limulus polyphemus
CATACTAATCTTTAGCCTTACTTGTTACAAAAACTCCACGAATACCTAGGTATAACTCTAGTTTCAGAATTTATAACCACCATACTCATCTTTAGCCTTACTTGGTACAGCTACTCCATGAAAACCTACATATAACTCTAGTTACCGAATGTGTAACCCCATACTCATCTTTAGCGTTATTTGGTACAAAAACTCCACGAACACCTTGGTGTAACTCTTGGTATTGAATTTATAACCACCATACTCATCTTTAGCTTTTCTTGGTACAACTACTCCGTGAACACTTAGGTGTAACTCTAGTTACCGAATTTATAACCACCATATTCATCTTTAGCCTTACTTGGTACAACTACTCCATGAACACTTAGGTGTAACTCTAGTTTCCGAATTTATAACCATCATACTCATCTTTAGCCTCACTTGGTACAACTACTCCATGAACAACTAGGTGAAACTCTAGTTAACGAATGTGTAACCACCACACTCATATTTAGCCTTACTTGGCACAACTATTCCATGAACACCTTCGTATAACTATAGTTACCGAATTTATAACCACCATACTCATCTTTAGCCTCACTTGGTAACTACTCCATAAACATTTAGGTGTAACTCTAGTTATCGAATTTATATCCACCATACTCATCTTTAGCTTTACTTGGA
>NW_013783360.1:0-663 GCF_000517525.1 Limulus polyphemus
AGAAAGATTGCTAACTATCTGGATAGAGGAGTGTAACCAGAAAGGAATTCCTTTAAGCACTGATCTCATAAAAGAAAAAGCATTAAGTCTCTTTTCAATCTTAAAAGAAGAAAAGTCCAAAGATGAGACAAAGGAGTTCCATGCTAGTGCTGGATGGTTTGAGAAGTTCAAGAAAAGAACTAACCTGCACAATGTAAGAATTACAGGGGAAGCAGCTAGTGCAGATAAGGAAGCTGCTGATGAATATCCTGAAGTTCTGAAGAAAATTGTAGAAGAAGGAGGGTATTCGGATGAACAAATTTTTAACGTCGACGATACGGGGTTATTTTGGAAAATGATGTCTTCCAAAACTTTTCTGGCCAAATCTGAGAGTTCCCAGTCAGGATATAAAGCTGCAAAGGATAGACCAACCCTTTTATTGGGCGGCAATGCTAAAGAAAATTTGAAATTAAAGCCTATGTTGGTTTATCGAGCTCAGAATCCAAGAGCTCTTAAAGGTATAAATCAAGGACAATTACCAATAATATGGAAATCTAATAAAAAAAGCATGGGTAACTAAAGCTTTGTTTGAAGAATGGTTCGTCAAGTATTTTTGTCCAATGGTTGAAGACTTTTGCCGAAGAAGAAATTTAGATTTTAAAGCTTTACTTATTTTAGATAATG
>NW_013783361.1:0-810 GCF_000517525.1 Limulus polyphemus
ACTATAGCATACCTTATGAAAGTTCCAATCACACTATAAATTACATGGTGACATACCTTATGAAAGTTTCAGTCACACTATAAATTACATGGTTACATACTTTATGAAAGTTTCAATCACACTATAAATTACATGGTTACATACCTTATGAAAGTTCCAATCACACTATAAATTACATGGTTACATACTTTATGAAAGTTCCAATCACACTATAAATTACATGGTTACATACTTTATGAAAGTTTCAGTCACACTATAAATTACATGGTTACATACTTTATGAAAGTTTCAGTCACACTATAAATTACATGGTTACATACTTTATGAAAGTGAGCACAAGGAACTAAAAGTTCATCATCAGCAAGATGAAGTTCTTCTTTTGGAATCTCTTCTATCCTGTATGTTTTGGTACCAGCAGGGTTGAGGCATTCTAACTGGACGTCCTCACGTTGGATGAGAAAAATCTTGTAACTGATAACTTCTAGTAACCTTGACAACAAGAAGTGTTTAATTAAAACTAGGAAATTTAATAAGCTAAGTATAAATTACTCACATAGTTTATAAAATATCCAATATCAATCAGACTTTCCACACTACTCACATTACACAGTGTATAACATCTATAATATCAATCAGACTTTCCACACTACTCACATTACACAGTGTATGACATCTATAATATCAATCAGACTTTCCACACTACTCACATTACACAGTGTATGACATCTATAATATCAATCACTTTCCACACTACTCACATTACACAGTGTATAACATCTACAATATCAATCAGACTTTCCACACTACTCA
>NW_013783362.1:0-1427 GCF_000517525.1 Limulus polyphemus
ATTAGAAGTCACATCCCAGATATGAATGTCAGTAATAGGAGTGATCCAGTGCGAAGGAAGCCACAGGAATTCGATGGGAAGGCACCGTGGGAAGCATATAGAGCACAAATCTCCCCTGTGTTGAAGTTGCCAGCATTGAGCTCTCTTGTGCCCAGGTTTGTTACAGTGCCAGCAAAGTCCCTCAAACTTCTCTGAAAGCTGACCTTTTCTGGCCTTGAATCCAGATGCCTGTAACAATCTTGGTACCTCTGTGCTGGACTTAACGTAGGATTCAAATTCGAGAGCTATGGCCATTGCATCGTGCATGGTAGAGGGGTGTGCTTGCTTCACTTGTATCTTAAGTTGTGGACTGTCCAAGGCATCTACGAACTGATCCCTCAGCAACAACTTGAGGAGATTGGGTGGTGCAGTTGGGTAGGTCTTGTGTGCCATGCTTTCCAAGTCCTGTGCCAGCTCTTGCAGGATCTCCCCTTTAGCACGGACTGTTGTCCTGAACCTAGCCCTGTAGACTTCTGACTGATTCTGGGTTCCGTACCTGAGTTCCAGAGCCTCTATCAGTGCTCTATAGTTGTGTCTGTCGGCTGCTGTCAACTGTCCAAGTATTTCCAGTGGTTGTCCCTTCAAGCTCGTTGCCAGATATACTGCTTTCTGCTCCTCTGTCCATCCGTTCATCTCTGCCAGTAACTCAAACTGTGCTCTATATGCTTCCCATGGTGCTTTCCCATCGTATTCCTGTGGCTTCCTTCGCACTGGATCACTCCTATTACTGATGCTGAGATGCAGAATCAATGACAAAGTTGCACCTTTGGCCATCCAGCTTCCCTGTCACGTAGATACTATGTGTGCTTGCCATTTTACACTTAGCTGTTGGGACTTTCACGATGGAGGTTGGTGGGCATCCCTTAGCACCAACCACTACTGGTTTCCCGAAGCTGACTTATTGGTGGTATTTTTCTTACACTGGCTCCTCAGATGTCCTTGCTCCCCACAGTTCCAACAGCCTTTCTTGGTAGCAGCCTTTACTGCTGTATCTCAAGGTGCTGGATAACAAAGGAGTACCAGAATCTGTACAGAAGCTCTGTGGTGTGACAGGACATTCTGCAAGGTTGTGGGAACCAGTGTGGGTAACTATCGAGCTTATGGGCATGAAAAACAGACAGAAAGTATACGTGGCTGACATTGAAGACCAATGCATATTAGGATTGGACTATCTACTACCGAGGAAGTGTGTAGTTAACTTCGATAAAATGATGATTGGAAACAACAAAGGCCAGACTCCAGTATGTGTTGCTACATCCGTTGATTTGCATGTCACAGCACTTAAATCAACTACAATACCCCCTATGTCAGAGAAGATAATATGGTGAAGGATAAAAGAATATCCCCATAGAAGCCCAATGCTTGTAGAAGCAGTGGAAGACCCATCC
>NW_013783363.1:0-663 GCF_000517525.1 Limulus polyphemus
AACTATATTAAACTCCCTGAATTCGTGACTTAACTATATTAAACTCCCTGAATTCGTGACTTAACTATATTAAACTCCCTGAATTCGTGACTTAACTATATTAAATTCCTTGATTTCGTGATTTAATCACACCAACCTATCTGAATTTATATCTTTACGATACCACATTTCCTGAACTTTTGATTTAACCAGACAAGCCTCCCTACATTCGTGACTTAACCACAACAATCTCCCCGAATTTGCGACTTAACGATATCAAGTTCCATTAATTCGTCACTTCATCAAAACAAACTCCCTGAATTCATAACTTAGTCATATCAAACTCCCTTAATTCATAACTTAGCCATATCAAACTACCTGAATTCATGACTTAGCCATATCAAACTCCCTGAATTCAGGACTTAGCCATATCAAACTTCATGAATTCACGACTTAGCCATGTCAAACTCCCTGAATTCGTAACTTAACCAGTCCAAACTCCCTGAATTAATGACTTAGCCATATCAAACTACCTGAATTCATGACTTAACCATATCAAACTACCTGAATTCAGGACTTAGCCATATCAAACTCCCTGAATTCCTGACTTAGCCATATCAAACTTCATGAATTCATGACTTAGCCATATCAAACTTCATGAATTCATGACTTAGCCATATCAAA
>NW_013783364.1:0-662 GCF_000517525.1 Limulus polyphemus
TGCTTCTCGTTTCCATTTCTTTTTTTTCATCCCACTTCTGACACCAATTTGTTACGTCTCCGTTCGTTAGTTAATTTTCCGTAAATTCGTTCCGACGCAACTTTAGCGACACAAGTCCTTTCTTAAATAAAACTGGTTTATTCTTTCTGAATACAACTTTGCAATACACTTAATTTCAACAGTCGCGCTATAATTCTCAACCAACGTCTCACGTGCTCGACTTCAACAATACTCAGTTCAATTACACACTCTCTGACTGCAGTTCAATTATTCATTGTTCCATCACGTTGTGACGTCTTATGTATACCAGACTACCTCAATCTAGTAGTCTCCCGATAATTCACGAAGGTTCAAGAAGGACGTGGCGTGATACTAGTCACGTGACCTCGCTGACGTAACAATATGTATATCTGTCAGACGGTATAAAGCATCACATTTTACCTCAAGGTGACTAATTAATGTTTAAATCTGTGCTTCGTAACTACTTGAAATGTAACCCGCCATTTTCTGCGTTAGTGGAGAAAGATGTCGACCTAATTATCAGTGCTTTTGTAAGTTGTACTTGGCTCAAAGAACTTGTTACAAGCAGGGGGTTATTGGCGTACATCAGCAAACTAATTTCATTCTAGGATGAGTCAATGTCCCAGCTCACACGTGCGTTA
>NW_013783365.1:0-1358 GCF_000517525.1 Limulus polyphemus
ATTTTGTCCGTTTCCACTAGATTTGTTGACTTGAATACTGGTTTTAGTTTTTCTTCTACTAGATTTTGTCGACGTTCATAACAGTCTTTTTAGGCCATCATAGCATAAATGTTTTCGACTTTCATAGCGGTCTTTAAATCCTTTCTTAGATTATATTTTAATAACTTTTATAATGGTCTTTTTAATCCTTCTAAAACTAGATTTTGTCGATATTGATAACGGTATTTTAGTCCTTCCTCCGCAAGATTCTGTTAACATTAATGACGGTCTTTTTAGTCCGTCTAGCACTATATTTTTTCAACTGTTACAACGGTCATTTAGTCCTCTTTCAACTAGATTTTGTTGACATTTATAAAGGTCTTTTTATTCCATTTTCCACCAGATTTTGTTGACTTCGAAAACGGATTTTTTGTTTTTCTTCTACTAGATTTTGTCGACTTTCATTACGGTCTTTTTAGGCCTTCTTATACTAGATTTTTTCGACTTTCATAACTGTCTTTTTAGGCCTTCTTATACTAGATTTTTACAACTTTGATACGGTATTTTTAGTCTTTCTTACCATATATTTTAATGACTTTCTAATGGTCTTTTTAATCCTTCTTAAACTAGATTTTTTCGACTTTGAAAACGGTATTTTTAGCCCTTTTTCAACTTGATTTTCAAGAAAAACTAAAAACCAGTTATAATAGTCAACCACTAGATTTTATCGACTTTCATAACTTTCTTCTTAAGCATTCTTAGACTAGTTTTTTTTTTATTTCGATAACTGTATTTTTAGTTTTTCTTTTACTAGATTTTAAAGACTTTCATAATTGTCTTTTCAGTCCTTCTTGCACTAGGTTTTCTTGTCATTGATAACGGAATATTTAGTCCTTCCTCTGCAAGATTTTGTTAACTTTAATGACGGTCTTTTCAGTCCTTCTTCCACTATATTTTGTCGACTGTTATATCGGTTTTTTTGTCCTCCTTCCACTAGATTTTGTTGACATTTATAGGTGTCATTTTTGTCCGTTTTCCACTAGATTTTGTTGACTTTGAATACTGGTTTTAGTTTTTTTTCTACTAGATTTTGACTACTTTCATAACTGTCTTTTTTAAGCCATAATAGACTAGATGTTTTCGACTTTGATAACGGTCCTTCAAGCCTTTTTTACATTATATTTTAATAACTTTTATAATGGTGTTTTAATCCTTCTTAAACTAGATTTTTTCGATATTAATAACTGTATTTTAGCCCTTCTTCCGCTAGATTTTGTTAACATTAATGACGGTCTTTTTAGCCTTCTTCCACTATATTTTGTCGACTGTTATAATGGTCTTTTAGCTTCCCTCACTAGATTTTGTGACATTGATTAGTG
>NW_013783366.1:0-663 GCF_000517525.1 Limulus polyphemus
TTCTGTGTCTGTATTGTAACTGTGGTTTTGTAACATTGTCTTGTTTGATACGTTGTAGCTGTAGTTATATAGAAGATACTATATACTTCTGTGTCTGTATTGTAACTGTGGTTTTTTAACATTGTCTTGTTTAATACGTTGTAGCTGTAGTGAAAGAGGAGTTACTATATACTTCTGTGTCTGTACTGTAACTGTGGTTTTGTAACATTGTATTGTTTAATACGTTGTAGCTGTAGTTATATAGAAGTTACTACATACTTCTGTGTCGGTATTGTAACTGTGGTTTTGTAACATTGTCTTGTTTGATACGTCGTAGCTGTAGTGATATAGAAGTTACTATATTCTTCTGTGTCTGTATTGTAACTGTGGTTTTGTAACATTGTCTTGTTTAATACGCTGTAGCTGTAGTTATATAGAAGATACTATATACTTCTGTGTCTGTATTGTAACTGTGGTTTTGTAACATTGTCTTGTTTGATACGTTGTAGCTGTAGTTAAAGAGAGGTTACTATATACTTCTGTGTCTATATTGTAACTGTGGTTTTGTAACATTGTCTTGTTTGATACGTTGTAGCTGTAGTTAAAGAGAAGTTACTATATACTTCTGTGTCTATATTGTAACTGTGGTTTTGTAACATTGTCTTGTTTAATACGTTGTAGCTG
>NW_013783367.1:0-663 GCF_000517525.1 Limulus polyphemus
CAAGCTTTAAATCATGATCTTGGATTTTCAGAACATGATTTTAAGCCACGTCACAAAACTTTTGTTTCCTAATGGCCACATGATAAAAAGAGCTGTGATATACCTATAAGATATTTATACTGCATAAAAAATGTATTGTTAAACGAGTTAAGTTGTATACACACAACTACTTTAAACCTAAAATTTTGTTTCATATAAATATAAAATAATCACAAAACTTTATAGCTACAAAATGAATAGTGACATTGATCAAATTATGAGAATAACTTCATATTTAGTTCTAAAAAAACATTAAACAATCTTCATTACGTGTATATTAATGATTACAATATAAAAATTACTCATCTACAATCCTTCTCGCCTATTTGGGAATGAGGTGTATAAGAAAATATTATTACGTATCTGCTCAGTCTGCTCGTATGATAATTTCCGGTATAAATTCCTTCCGAGGAACTCGATACAAGTCCTTTCTTAATTAAAACTAGTTTATTCTTTCTTGATACAACTTTTTAGTACACATAATTTCCACAGTCACTTTAAACTTAACAACCTTTATAACACATGCTATAAATCAAAGTGATTCACACACTTTACTTACAGTGCCTATTGTTCGCTTGACTCAATTATCTATCTCTTCAATCTATCTATATCACTTCGATCTCT
>NW_013783368.1:0-662 GCF_000517525.1 Limulus polyphemus
GGAAAGATTCGAACCAACACAGACTTCGAATCCACTGTCCAGTGAAAAGTTCTAAATAAAAGTAAGTTTCCCCAAAATGCCGTATCTCCATGTGGTGTCGTAAGGCTTCTCAAGGTCGAATAACACAGAGACAAGATGTTCTCTCTTGAGGAAGGCTTATCTTATCGAGGTTTCAAGTTGAATCAGGTGGTCCATTGTAGAGAACTGTTGATAGAACCCACACTGGGTGAGCGAGAGTAGGTTGTTTGATTCGAGGAACCAAACAAGATGAGCATTAACCATCATCTCTGAGACCTTACAGAAACAGTTAGTCAAAGCAATTGGACGATAATAAGAAGGAATTTTGTGATCATTTCCAGGGTTAGAGAAAGGGAGGACAATAGCCTGGCACCAAGCACCAGGAAAAACATTCTCCTGCCAGATCTGGTTAAAAAAAAAGCAGAAGAATAGCAAGGGAGAAATGGCGCAGCATCTCATAATGAACATCATCAAGTCCAACTGATGTACTGTCAGGCTGAAGAAGAGCAAGTTTGAGTTCCATCCATGTAAGGAGGCGATTACAGTCGTAGAGACGATCGGTCCAAAAAGAAAGAGGGAATCTCTCTGCCCAAGACTTGATGGTTAAGATGGCGGAGAAAAACCAGAAGTGCTGTATGCACGAG
>NW_013783369.1:0-663 GCF_000517525.1 Limulus polyphemus
AAAACATTTAACCCTCCATTAGTACCCTAGGAGAAATGAATGTCATGTGTATTGTTGGATCTATCAGGCCCTATGCCAAAAAAATAAATAAATAAAAATTCTCTAAAAGTTTTAATGTCCATACTTTGTAACATACATACTTTGACTTAACTACAGTGAGAAGGTTAAAATTATGTCTGTTGTATCATATATTTTGATTTTAGATATAAAGACCAGTGTGAACATCTGTTGTGGAAGTCTTTTTCCTGATTACCATCTCTTAAAACAAGAAGATCCGTTTAAAGAAGTCGTGAAATCTTCAAAATTAAACAGTGATGTTTGTGTAAAAACAAATATAAATGGAAGTAACATAAAACAATCTAATATACATGAAGGTGATGATAAACCATACAGTTATGTAACATGTGGAAAGGAAAGTGTAACTTTAGATAATGTAAAACAATCTAATATACATGAAGGTGATGATAAACCATACAGTTATGTAACATGTGGAAAGGAAAGTGTAACATTGGATAACGTAAAACAATCTAATATACATGAAGGTGATGATAAACCATACAGTTATGTAACATGTGGAAAGGAAAGTGTAACATTGGATAATATAAAACAATCTAATATACATGAAGGTGATGATAAACCATACAGTTATGTAACATGTGGAAA
>NW_013783370.1:0-663 GCF_000517525.1 Limulus polyphemus
ATTACCACAATTTCCAAAGTAACAAATTTTTGCAAAGGTTGATGAAGTCAGTCTTAGACATCACAAAGTTTTCACAAACCTTCCACTACAAAGAAAGAACTACTAAGCAGAAGGGGCTAATGAAAATTAGCCAGCATTACTAGTAATGGATATCAGCTTCTAGAAACCGCGTTTAAGTAGATAAAAGTGACAAAAGGCGAGTGGAGCTGTACTATGGAACTTGACAAATATATGATTGAATGAGATTGTTGTGACACAATTTCTTTGATCACCTGGAAATATTCACAACAGACTTTCAGATATGGCTAGAAGCTATTATTTTCTTAATTGTCCACAAATTCATCACAATGGATTTTTCAAGTCAGAAGGTTTCATTTCCTATCCATAGACTTGTTTTTTCAGATGAGGGAATTACCGTGGATTAGCTTAGAATGTTATTGTTGGTTGTTGCTGTGTGCCTGGAATGTGACATTTGGTTGTTGCTGTGTGCTTAGAATATGACTTTTGTTGTTGCTGTGTGCTTGGAAGTGATTTTTGGTTGTTGCTGTGTGGGTTTTCCGCTTTTGAAAAACACTGAGATCTCCCTTCTTCATAATGTCGTTTCATTTGGCTATACATTATTTAATGAATTATAAACAATCGGGCAAAGCCCCGTGGCTGACT
>NW_013783371.1:0-665 GCF_000517525.1 Limulus polyphemus
AATAAATTACCCATGAAACCTATGAATAAATTACTTAAAACTGCTTCGATATTAAAGCGCATCTTGTGGATGTAAAAGTTTCTAGTCTCTCGCTTGACGACGACAGAGGGCTGCAAAAAAAGATTTTTTTTTTGTTTTAAATAGCCAGATTTTGTCATGTTTTATCGAAAACATAATGTCAGTTTATAGCGTTTAAACAAAATATTGATTTTCCTTGAGAAACGTTATTTGACATAATCGAGGCAATTATTATCGGAAAAATAAGGGAGGTATTTATCTTGTGACATATTTTGTTACCTAGTTATTCGTTTAGCGTTATTTGAATACCACGTAAGGAAGTAATTCGTTATAACAAAGTAATTTTTAGTCTATCAAGAGGCTTAACAAACTGCACTTAAGTGGTAGTATATTCAAGATAAGGCAAAATTGATATAGGTCAAGCTCTTTTGTATAGATGATGAATGAATTTACTTACACATTTTGTAGATCAGTAGAGAGCCCACTTAATACTTTTGTTTGGTGTAGATGAAGGACGAATTTACTTGCACCTTTTGTAGATCAGTAGAGAGCCCACTTAACACTTCTGTTTAGTATAGATGAAAGATGAATTTACTTACACCTTTTGTAGATCAGTAGAGAGCCCACTTAACACTTCTGTTTAGTAT
>NW_013783372.1:0-663 GCF_000517525.1 Limulus polyphemus
CTGAAGGATCAATTCGTAGATGCCTTGGACAGTCCACAATTGAAAATACAGGTAAAGCAAGCACACCCATCTACTATGCATGATGCAATAACCAGAGCTCTTGAATTCGAATACTATTTTAAGTCCAGCACAGAGGTACCAAGGTTGGTACAGTCATCAGGATTCAAGGCCAGAAAAGGTCAGCTTTCAGAGAGGTTTGAGGGACTTTGCTGGCACAGTAATAAACCTGGGCACAAGAGAGTTCAATGCTGACAACTTTAACACAGGGAAGATGCCACAGCAGGAAAGGCTGGTATCCAGAAAGGTTGTTGGAACTGTGGAAAGCACGGACATTTGAGGAGCCGGTGTAGGAGGAATATTACCAACAAGTCGGCCTCAAGGAGACCAGTAGTGGTTGGTGTTGAGCAACGCCCACCAACCCCCATCGTGAAAGTCCCAACAGCTAGGTGTAAAATGCCAAGCACACAGCGTCTATGTGACAGGAAAGCTGGATGACCAAAGGTGCAACTTTGTCATAGACTCTGCGTCTCAGCAAACCCTTGTCAGCATCAAGGTGTTAGATCATGAAGGAGTACCAGAAGCCATAGAGAAGCTTTATGGTGTGACAGGACATTCTACAAGGTTGTGGGGACCAGTGTGGGTAACTATTGAACTCATGGGCAT
>NW_013783373.1:0-723 GCF_000517525.1 Limulus polyphemus
TAACCCACATCTATAGATGTCAGAGAACCTGTTCGAGAAGAAGTTACATCCGAAGGTTTCTCAAAGAAAATCCAGCCTAATGTTTGCTACTGTGCTGCCACCTACTGTACTTTAATCTCTCAAGAGCTCAATGTATTGTTGCCAAGTTTCAGGAGTCATACATTAAATTTACTACAAATACAAAATAGAGGGTGTATAAGAAGATCCCCTGTGCTTTATGGTTTTCGCCATCTAGAGGTTTCAAAAGCTTCTCTTTGCACAGCTGACCGTATTTCTTCATATTTTACCATCTGTTACGTCAAGCTCATTTAACGAAACTCAGATTTACTGGTGGTACAAGCTCAAGCTGTTAGTATCATCTTATACGGCTAGTTTTAGCCACGATTATATCAGTTTTATTATGCCGAGGTTCTAGAAACATATCCCTACACAGCTGGCTATAGCCATGATTATACCGGTTTTATTATGTCGATGTTCTCTAGACATATCCTTGCATAGCTGACTGTACTCGTGATAATATTAGTTTTATTATGAGGAGTGTCTATAAGCATATCCTTACATAGCCTGTTATACCCGTGATTATATCAGTTTTATTATCCCGAATTTGCAGAAACATGTCCTTACATAGCTGGTTATACACGTGATTAAATCCGTTTTATTATCCCGAATTTCCAGAAACATGTCCTTACATAGCTGGTTATACACGTGATTATATCAGTTTTA
>NW_013783374.1:0-1231 GCF_000517525.1 Limulus polyphemus
CATCGATCGTGTAGTCATATTATATAATGACATCGATCATGTAGTCTTTATTATATAATGATATCGATCGTGTAGTCCATATTATATAATGACATCGATCATGTAGTCTTTATTATATAATGATATCGATCATGTAGTCCATATTATATAATGATATCGATCATGTAGTCCATATTATATAATGACATCGATCATGTAGTCCATATTATATTAAGGACGGCTAGCGCAGATAACCCTCGTGTAGCTTTGCGCGAAATTCAAAAACAAACAATGTACGTGTCAAGTAAGTATTTCATGTTTGGTTTTTTCTTTTCTTTTTGCCTATCAAAATCCCTTATTATGTTTTGTATGTTTCCTGTAAATAATCATTTTGTTTTAATCATTAGAGTCATCAAATTTCCCCGATTTAAGAAAGTGTATATTATGTTATAACCATGATAAGAGAAAACAGAGATGAATTAAAACTTTTATATATATTTTAACTTATTGGTTAGAACGAGCTTTGATGTTTGTATTAGGTGATGAGTATTTAATGTGGAATCTTATAAAAAAATTAAAATAACAGTAGTCCTGTAACAGTAGTCATTATACTTGAACTGAAAGAACTTAATTCTTGGAAAATAGAAGGGAATATATGACCATCAATCTGGTACAGATTCGTAGGTGGTATATTTGTAATTTGAAACACTAGATTCACTTATTAGTGTCCATGAATTTTTGAATACAGCTCATTCGTTCATAAAGTTTACTCTTACTCATATCACAGCAGGTAGAAACTTATCGTTTTTAAAAAGCATCATTCATGTTAAGGATGGGGAAACCATTACTGGTATTTTCAGCCATCTACTAAAGCCTTTTGTTTAAATTTTCACTCACATCATCCATCAGCAGAAAGAATTAAATGTTTGTTACTGTACACGTGTCAAATGTTCGTTGTTGCTACCGTCTTTCTACTGTTCATTATTATACTTCGATTCACGTCGAATGACTCTGTTGCTGGTGTTATTAAACGGCGATGTGGGAACGATACTCGAAAAAATTTACATCAAACTCTGGAAATTATCATTGGACATACGTTTCTTAACAACTTGCAAACGCCATAAGGACATCCCAAAATTTTAAAACTACAAACCGTTATTTGCACAAATCTCTTGCTTATTTTTCGTGTCAACGTCGTCTTGAGGGTCGCGGGTTCGAATCCTCGTCACACTAAATATACTGGGTGATAATG
>NW_013783375.1:0-1084 GCF_000517525.1 Limulus polyphemus
TTTGGTTGTTCGAATCAAACAACCTACTCTCTCTCACCCGGTGTGGGTTCTATCAACAGCTCTTCACTATGGACCACCTGATTCAACTTGAAACCTCGATCAGAGAAGCCTTCCTCAAGAGAGAAGATCTTGTCTCCTTCTACTTTGACCTTGAGAAGGCTTACGACACCAGGTGGAGGTACGCCATTTTGGGGAAACTCATTTTTATTAAGAACTTTTTACTGGACAGGCGATTCTAAGTCTGTGTGCGTTCGAATCGTTTCCATTCTTTTACACAGGTTTGGAGTCCCTCAGGGCTGTGTCTTGAGTGTCACACTTTTCAGTATCAAGATTAATGCTAGCACTACACAACTTCCTCATACTGTTGCAAAAGGGCTTTATCGATAATTTCCACATCTTGTGTCAGTCGTTGATCATGATGTTTATTGAATGGCAGCTTCAGACTGCCCTCAAGACTGTTTGCATACATTTTTGCTACCAGTAGCGCCTACACCTCGATGCTGAGTTCTATCTCGGTGATGTTGTTCTTCGTGTGGTTCCTGGGACAAAGTTCTTGGGGCTTATCTTTGACTATAAGCCTACTTTTCTCCCTCATATAAAGCAGCTACGTTTCAAATGTACAAGGGCACTGAACATCCTCCGTGTCCTCTCTTCCACCTTTGACTGCCCAATCGGTGTCCCACAAACCTCCTATTGACCTTCACTATTTGCAACATTCTCTACAGTATGCTACCAAGCTTCGATCCTCACCATAGCATCCCACCTTGGATTGTGTCTTTCTTCCTCAGTGTGCCATACTCTTTCAGAATAGATGGTCTGCAATTCCTTCATATCCAGATGCAACTGGATGAATTGGGTCTGGCATTGGATGACGTTGGTGTCTCCAATGATCAGCCCATTCCACCATGGCTTATTACCATCTCCAGATGTGACCTTTCGTTGAGTCAGAGCCTACAGAGTCACCTGATTTCGAACCATCCATGTAAACGGGAATAGAAGGATGTTTCGAAAGATGTTCAGTAAATATAAGACGATATTTCCAATCAAGAATATCTGCTTTCCTCAGATAACCATGGTTTTCTGT
>NW_013783376.1:0-664 GCF_000517525.1 Limulus polyphemus
GTTATAGATAGATACATAATTATATAACAGTCAACCATCTTTAACCAATCATTTCATTATATGGCAGTACATGACGACTAACTAACTGATGTTACAGATAGATAAATAATTATGTAACAGTCAACTATCGTTAAACAATAATTTCATTATATGGAAGTACATGACAGCTAACTATCTGATGTTACAGATAGATACATAATTATACAACAGTCAACCATCTTTAACCAATCATTTCATTATATGGAGAACACGACGGCTAACTAACTGATGTTACAGATAGATATAATAACTATATAACAGTCAACCATCTTTAACCAATCAATTGATTATATGAAAGTACATGACGGCTAACTAACTGATGTTACAGATAGATACATAATTATATAACAACCAACTATCTTTAACCAATCATATCATTATATGGAAGTAAATGACGGCTAACTAACTGATGTTACAAATAGATACATAATTAGATAACAGTCAACCATCTTTAAACAATCATTTCATTATACGGAAGTACATGACGGCTAACTAACTGATGTTACAGATAGATACATAATTATATAATAGTCAACCATCTTTAACCAATCATTTCATTATATGGAAGTACATCACGGCTAACTAACTGATGCTACAAATAGATACATAATTATATAACAGTCAA
>NW_013783377.1:0-664 GCF_000517525.1 Limulus polyphemus
GTTGTACTCTAAGATTGTATTTGATCTACAGATGAATGATGGAATAGTGTAATTTACTTCTGTACGTCAATTCGGTCTCACTGTATTTCAGTGGGCGGCTTTTAAAGGTTAAAACTGCAAGCGTAATACACACAAATAAATTAACACTGTGTCGTATTTACTTAACGTAGGGCAGTTGAACTATATCATAGGGGAGTGCATAATTATTAATTAATAGGCACTATAGCCCAGAGGAAATTTTGCGCCCCTCACACATGATCCCGGGGGCGACTGTCCCCCTTGCCCCCTCTTGCTACGCCACTGCAAATAGAAGTAATATAATACATATGTAGGGAGCTGAAAACAAGTAGTAGTACTAATATAATACAAGGATCTGCAGGGAGTAGAAAATCAAATAGTAGTAATATAACACAAGGGTATGCAGGGAGTAGAAAAACAATTACAAGTAATATAACACAAGGGTATGCAGGGAGTAGAAAAACAATTACAAGTAATATAATACAAGGATATGCAGTGAGCAGAAAAACAAATAGTAGTAATATAATACAAGGATATGCAGTGAGCAGAAAAACAAATAGTAGTATTATAATACAAGGATAGGCAGGGAGCAGAAAAACAAATAGAAGTAATATGATACGAGGATATGCAGTGAGCAGAAAAACAA
>NW_013783378.1:0-660 GCF_000517525.1 Limulus polyphemus
TTACTTACGGTCACTACCGCTCACTTGACTTGATTAACTGTGTCTATTATATTCAATCTCTCTATCTGCTACTCCAGTTCCGATTAATCGTCTCGCTTTACCTGGCGCGCTTATATACAAGACTAAATGGCGCCTAGAACGCACTAGCCTCTTCAGGAACCTTCTAAATACTCATTACGATTTACCAGCGTCGTGTAATTTCGCTGTCGTAACAGTACGTTTCTTGCCATTTTAAACTTAACAACTTTTTTAATACATGCTATAAATCACAGCGATTCACAATCTCGATAATTTTGCTCTCTACGAGTGCAAAACACACACTTTACGGCTCACTAACACAAAACTCACCATAGCTACTGCTCGCTTTTCCATCCATTCATTCTCGCTGGCTTTTCTGCCAAACTTGTATAGTAACAAAGAGGCGTCTCGATCACACTCGAACTTCCTCGATAATTCGAGAAACTCAGTCACACATGCGCTAGCAGCGTCACATGACTTCCGTTGTCGTAACATTAACATATAAATTTGTGTTTTGTATTTTTCACTAAAACGTATTTTGTGTATACACAGCGTGGTCACAAGTAAATAGACACCACCTTTTCAGAAAAAAAATGAAAATTTTCAGTCATATTCACA
Source organism: Limulus polyphemus (assembly GCF_000517525.1). Taxonomy (NCBI): domain Eukaryota; kingdom Metazoa; phylum Arthropoda; class Merostomata; order Xiphosura; family Limulidae; genus Limulus; species Limulus polyphemus. Next base: position 637 of record NW_013783378.1, read on the forward strand.
TGAATTGAGATATTTATAATTTAA
>NW_013783379.1:0-663 GCF_000517525.1 Limulus polyphemus
AGGTATCTGCTATATTAGAAAAGTGTGTTTCTTGAATGAAAATGAAGTCATACTTACAAAGAAGTACATGTGAACAAAAAAGTGGTATATCTCGTTTCTTTAAACCGTTAATATTAATAGACAGAATATTGAATAGAGACATAAAGAAATTTATGAAGGTGGTACATTTACATCTGTGTCCTCTTCCAGTACATTTTCAATTACGTCAAAAGGGTTAGAATGTTCAATCGGCTGAGATGAGACATGTTGTAAGGGTGGAACAGAATGTCGACTAGACGGTGTAACAAAACCGTCATCATCAGCCTTGGACGTTCGTGTCCGTTTAGACAATTGACGTAAAGTCTCTGGCTTAACTTTAGGTATCTTTCTTTCAGATGATTTACTAATTCGACGCAACTGAGATTGAAAAATTGGTGTATCAACTGTCAGCAACTTCGATGAGATACGCGAAGTACGTAGGCTGGTAACATAGCTTACAGGATTAGGCTTAGTAGGAGACCTCTCCTTCGACACTGGTAATTCTGTACTAGGTACTGGAAAATCATGTATAAGTTCAGTGGAGGGTTCGACAACCTCCGAATTCATAATATCAGGTTCTGGAACAGACTCACAAGGTAAATTAACATTAGTAGACAATGTTGTAGAAGATTCTATGTCCTCTGG
>NW_013783380.1:0-663 GCF_000517525.1 Limulus polyphemus
GTCTCACTGTAAAATTAATATATAATGTAGTAATTTTTTGTGTCAAAACCACATGAGGCTATCTGCTGTATCCACCGGAATGAACCGAAACAAAATAATCAGCTTTAGCTTACTCCCTTTATGTGCTATACTTTTCGATGTATTTACATGAAAACGTTTTACAACAAAATCCTGAACATACATATCATTACTATCTTTGTGGGATAATAATTTAGATAGTAGTTTTCATTTTGACACATGACAACAATGATAATAAGCATAATATATACAATATAGAATAAAGAAACGGATTCCAATACTGACATTCGACAAAATACATCAACATTTGTTAGGTCTTTCCACATAGTATACTCTGTTAACATCAATAATTAAACATTTACTAAACCGTTAGTTTCTCACAACTTTACATTTCACCTTTCAGTTAACACTATTAACCAATACATATAGAATATTTCTCCCTGGTATAAGCATTAACTTCCTTTAGTAAATTTCATTAATTGAACGAGAGAGATAGCAATTCTATAGTTACAACAGAGTTGGACTGGTAAATTTCTGGAGGTTGGAAATCTTTATATTCATGGTTTCTTGGATAATTCTGGCATGGAACTATTAACAGCTTCTTGAAGAATACCGATTCTTCCTGGAGAACTGATTTTTAGCTCC
>NW_013783381.1:0-662 GCF_000517525.1 Limulus polyphemus
TCATGCAAGTGCATGTTTTTTAATTTTGTACATTTCAGTCACAAAATATGTCCCATCCATAACACTTAAAATGTCTAACGCACAAATAATGAGGCTCTCAATATTTTAATGTAAATACATTATATTTGGACTTTATGTTAAAAGATTTTCACCTTCCAGATTTCTTCACAATTTGTAAAGTAGACGTAGTAGCATGAAATTCACTGTGGAACATCACCAGGATCATAAACTTTCTTCTTTGGACACTTTAGTTTGTAATAACAATGGTCAATTTGAATGTCTAATGTATTGTAAGAAAAATTTTACAGTCTTGTATTTAAACCTTTCAAGTTTTGTTCTAAATATTCTTAAAGAAAATGTAATCAAAATACTGTACATAAAAAATAACTAGCAGGTGAGGTGTTGCATAAATAATTTAATAATATCAAAGAATTCTTGTGTAAAATGATTGTCCAAATTTCATAATTGTTAAAATATTTATCTAAATAAGTGAAGTGTTAATATACTTTCTATAATTCAAGTACCTAAATAACCTCTTGTCATTGTCTACCCTCTGTGCGTAAATGTTCTTTAATCATTAAGAATCAGTTGAAAAATGTCATTTGAAGGAGTATCAGCAGATACAGTAAAGACAAGTGTTTACACCTAATTATCGCTTACAG
>NW_013783382.1:0-662 GCF_000517525.1 Limulus polyphemus
GATGTGGCAGGTGGGAGTGGCAAGTTGGTCTGATTTTCTAGTTTATGGGTCTGTAAACAAATAAGATTGAAGGCTATAAAAATTATGCTTTGCTTGAGTAATAATTATATTATAATTAATAATTTATGTTAGATTCCATACTTCTCAGAAGGGTGGTAAATAAATTAAAGAATAGGGAATACCTAGAGAGCAAATGTCATTATCCTCATACTAGAAAAGACTGAGGATTTCTTTTAAATATTTCCTTATAAAAAATGAAGTACTTAAAATTTATAGTTAAATTTGATTTATTAACTATACCATGAAAATAAAGTAGTTTAATTAAATTTTGAAAGTAACTAAAAAAGTCGTGACATGTGCACTTTGACCTGATTATGGTGAGAGTTAAACAAATAATAAATTTCACTGATTTTAGCTTTCTGAAAATATCTATGTCTCTAAATTCTAATTTGTTTCGAAAACAGCTTAATCCTTTCGCAATGGGCTCGGTATAAAATACACAAATTTGTATACACATTTGCACATGTTACGTATATGTACTATAACTTTTAATGCAGTATGTGTATCTTCACAAAATTTGGTAGATTTTTAGTAAATATTACAAATATTTTGTACACAAAAATTCAGTTTTTAATGAAGTATTTTTACTAAAGATTTGTTTG
>NW_013783383.1:0-661 GCF_000517525.1 Limulus polyphemus
GTAATTTTATTGAAGTTAATTACACACTTCCTCGGTAGTAAATAGTCCAATCCTAATATGCATTGGTCTTCAATGTCAGCCAAGTATACTTTCTGTCTGTTCTTCATTCCCATCAGCTCGATAGTTACCCACACTGGTCCCCACAACCTTGCAGAACATCCTGTCACACCACAGAGCTTCTGTACAGCTTCTGGTACTCCTTTGTGATCCAGCACCTTGATAATCACATGGTTTGCTGAGATGCAGAATCTATGACAAAGTTGCACCTTTGGTCATCCAGCTTTCCTGTCACGTAGACACTGTGTGCTTGCTATTTTACACTTAGCTATTGGGACTTTCACGATGGGGGTTGGTGGGCGTCCCTCAACACCAACCACTACTGGTTTCCCGAAGCTGACTTATTGGTAGTATTCTTCTTACACTGGCTCCTCATATATCCTTGCTCTCCACAGTTCCAACAACCTTTCTGGGTAGCAGCCTTTCCTGCTGTGGCATCTTCCCTGTGTTGAAGTTGCCAGCATTGAGCTTTCTTGTGTCCAGGTTTGTTACAGTGCCAGCAAAGTCCCTCAAACTTCTCTGAAAGCTGACCTTTTCTGGCCTTGAATCCTGACGACTGTACCAACTTTTGTACCTCTGTGCTGGACTTAACACAGGATTCAAA
>NW_013783384.1:0-662 GCF_000517525.1 Limulus polyphemus
CTTTCAAATATAGTAGAACAGCTTAGGAGTGAGATTTATAGAAAGAGAAAGCTGGCAAATGATGAGACTTCTGAAGGTGAAGTTAGTTTATCTGGAACTCAGAAGTTTCGCGTTGAAAATTTTATACCGGTAATTGACAAGTTACAAAAGTGTTTGGAAAATCGGCTTGTTGCATGTAAAGCGACAGAAATGAAGTTTGGTTTTCTATCTAATTTCAAAAATTTTAATGAAACTGAACTTTTTCTGCAGCTAAAAGATTGGGAGATGTATACAGTTTGGTACAGCTTGCGAAATTGTTTGATAGTGGAACACCATCCGCCCAACAATGTATCAAAGCAATCAGAAAAGCCAACTCGAATCTGTTTTTCCTAATGTTGACGCCCACCAGTGGTACAGCGGTATGTCTGCGGACTTACAACGTTAGAAACCGGGTGTCGATACCCGTGGTGGGCAAAGCACAGATAACCCTTTGTGTAGCTTTGTGCTTAATAACAAACAAACCTAATGTTGATGTGGCATAAAGAATATATTGGTGCCTACCCGCCACTAATTGCAGTACAGAGAGAGCTTTTTCTAAAATGGCTAGTGTAAAAAGTGAATTGCGTGCTTCGATATTAAATGAACGCTTAAATACCTTTTCCTTGCTCACAGTAGAAAGGGCA
>NW_013783385.1:0-662 GCF_000517525.1 Limulus polyphemus
GTGTACAGAATTTACAAACACAAAATTAAAATTCAACAAAGTCTCTTAATTTTACGAGACTTATCTTCTTCCGTACTGGTCTGTCTCGTTGACTTCTGCTTCATGTAGGGTTCATCTGCTTCACCAGGAAACATCCTATTATTGGTAACAGTCACATCAGTGGTAGTAACTTCATCAAGGGCTTCACTGTTTCCCTTCTCAAAACCGAGTAAAGTTTCTTCTTCAACAGTGGCTTTTTCAGGTGACACATCTTCAGCAGCGTCGTTTGTTCCGTTGTTCACTTCATCCCAACTGAAATGTTCTGGACCGTGATAACGCCAAAGCCTGTTGGCATGCACCACTTTTCGTTTACCTTGCCGACCACATTTTATCCGGAAAGTCACATCTGAGAGACGATCCACTATGTCATATGGGCCTTCCCATGGAGAAGACAATTTAGGAGACTTCCCTTTTGTCTTTTTGGGATTATACAACCATAGTCAGTAGAGTGCTTACCAATGCAGCGCAATATTTATATATCTGTTGTATAGTAGTCAGTAGAGTGCTTACCAATGTTGTAAGTTGTATAGTAGTCAGTAGAGTGCTTTCCAATGTTGTAAGTTGTATAGTAGTCAGTAGAGTGCTTACCAATGCTGTAAGTTGTATATTAGTCAGTAGAGTGC
>NW_013783386.1:0-662 GCF_000517525.1 Limulus polyphemus
CACCAATACATCTAGAAAAAGCAAGCTATTATTTTCTCAACATCAAACGTAAATTGTATAGATGGTTCAATGCTGTTCAAATAGTAAGCAAAGTCTGTTAATGCCTTATTAGCATATTTCCACACCAAGAATGTGTCATCTACATACCTTATCCAAATATCAGGTTTACATTTTGCATTATTTATGGCTTTAGTTTCAAATGCAACCATATATAAATCACATAATAATGGTGACAGTGGTGATACCAGAGCTAACCCTTCATTTTGTTTATAGAAATTATTGTTAACTTGAAAAAAATGGGTTCGTAACACAAACCTTAGTTAAATTAACTATATCTATAGTTTCAACTGATGAAATCTTATTTTTTAACAAAACATTTAATTGCATCTTCCACTGTAACTTTTGTAAAAAGGGATACTACATCAAATGATACCAACAAATCTTCCTTATTTAAATTTACATTTTTTGTTTTCTCTACAAATTCTAAATCATTTTTAACTATGTTTATTTCTCAAAAACGAACACTTCTGGGCTATATGCTTAGCTATTTGACACGATGAAGTACCTGTACTTGATACTATTGGTCTAAAACTGTTATTAATCTTATGTAGTTTTGGAAGTACATAAAATCTCGGAGTAATAAAACTGTCTGGAATTAATCG
>NW_013783387.1:0-662 GCF_000517525.1 Limulus polyphemus
TTATTTAGTGAAGGATTTGCAGTGGCGAGTGGATCTCACAAGTCGCTAACTCGAGGTAATTTACGGTTAGAATAAAGAATCAGAGTCCCAGACAAACATTGATTAAATTGTAATAACATTTATTGAACATTCTCATATAAGATTCAATATAAACAATAATTCTGTTAATTATTAATTTATTATAACACTTTGAAGAATCGTTAGTCAATACTATCCTTTAATGCATAACCAGTACACTTCCTTATTATAACATAATATCTTTTTAACATTACTTACATTAATTGATCAAGAGAGAATCCATAAATCTATACTTACAACAGAGCTGGACTGGTAAACTTGCAGAGGTTTGGGACTTTCATAGACATGTTCACGAACGGTAGAGTTTAAGTACTTGATATCACTGCAAAAACTTGGAGGAGAACTGACTTTCGGTTTCAGACAGGGATTTTTAAACCATATTTTCTTGGTATTCTCTCGACTTTATAAATAGTATCCAGAACTACCCGCAAGTAGTCCTACTACTTTATTGGTCGATCTGTGCAATTTCCCAGGCTAACCTAGAACCATAATCAAAACTCTAAAGTGATTGGTTACTGTTATGTTGAGTTAGCGGATTGCGTTTCCACTTGTACTAATACACCAGTGTCTTGTAAGAGATATTG
>NW_013783388.1:0-660 GCF_000517525.1 Limulus polyphemus
GTCTGGTGTTGACCAGTCACGTACTGCTTCCACCTTGTCAGGATCAGTTTGCACACCATGCTCACTTACAATGTGACCTAAGTAAAGCACTTCTTCTGGAACAAGTGGCATTTCTTGGGATGGAGTTTGAGGTTTGCTGCTATCAAACGCTTGAACATTTCCTTTAACCGGGACATTTCCTCATCAAAAGTTGTTGCAAATACAATGACATCGTCCAGGTATACAAGGGCTATCCTCCATTGTAGGCCTTCCAATACTCTTTCCACCAGCCTCTCAAATGTTGCTGGAGCATTGCTAAGCCCGAATGGCATCACACAATATTGCCAGAGACCTTGACCATAACTAAATGCAGTCTTAGGTTTATCTGCTTCAGCCACTTCTACTTGATGGAAACCTGACTTTAAGTCCAGAGGTGGAAACCACCTGGCTCCACTTAGAGCATCAAGAGTATCATCAATTCTTGGCAATGGGTATGAGTATTTTTCGGTTATACTGTTAAGAGCTCTGAAGTCCACACAGCAATGTTGGGTCCCATCCTTCTTCTGGACTAACATGACGGGAGCTGACCAAGGACTATCTGATTTCTCGACTACCCCTTCCTTAATTAGACCATCCATGACCTTTTCTATCTCTTGTCGCTTTGCTGGAGCTATTCTCCTC
>NW_013783389.1:0-660 GCF_000517525.1 Limulus polyphemus
ATGGTGGAATAAGTCAGCGGCAAATTTCGCAGAATTTGGGAATCCCACTTTCGACAGTCAACAGAATAATCGTGCAGTTCAGGAAACACGGCAAGGAAACAACTGAGCAGCGTCTGGATCGTCCTGGTTCATCAGAGAGGACAAAAAGGGCTGTCAAGAGGAGCATCGAAATGGATCCCAGACTAACGAATGCAGAAGTGGCCAAAGTTGGTGGAATGAACCCAGAAATCTGTTCAACGGATTTTCCACAGATTGGGTTATCATTGCAGAACAGCTAGACGGAAGCCCTTATTAAGACCTGCCAACATAGTCAGACGAAAGAAGTGGGCAAGTGATATGATGACTTTTGGAAGACCGTATTGTTCTCAGACGAATCAAGATTCGCTCAATTTTCGGACAGTATAAGGATATGGGTCTGGAAAATGCCTCATCAAGAGTTTTGGCTCAACAGATTGCAGCCAACTGTGAAGCATGGTTGTTTCAGCGTGATGGTTTGGGGAGCTGTTTGGGTTGGTGGGAGATCGAGCTTAGTGGAGTGCGCTGGCAACATAAATTTTGAGAAATACGTCGAAATATTGGAGGAAGGACTCTTGCCACTTTATTCCTCGGGTTTCGTGGACAAGAATACAACGTTGTTCCAGGAAGATGGAGCACCGTGTC
>NW_013783390.1:0-660 GCF_000517525.1 Limulus polyphemus
AAGACAATCGTTGATCTGTAGGAGATGAAAATGTTTTTTTCAGAATTCTTGAAACTTTTCTGAGTTTAAACTGATAGGTAATAATAAGAGAAGTTATAATTGAAAATTTAGGATGTTTTTCCGCTGAGTGTTGTTAGCCTTTTCAATTTGTCTGTCGGTTTCGGTATCTTTATATCCTCTTTGTAACATGCTTTGTTTTAGATCCTTGATGTTTTTTCTGTAGTCTGTTTCATCTGAGCATATTTTCTTTATTCTAAAAGCTGGACTGTAGGTAATGTTTCGTTTAGTGTGAGAGGGGTGACAGCTTTTATAGTGAAGATATTGTGGCCAGTCTGTAAGTTTTTTGTATAAGTCAATGTGTAATATTCCGTCTTTCAGAAAAACAGTGACGTCAAAAAAGTAATTTGAGTAGGCGAGTAATCACAGGTAAACTCGATTGTTTTGTGAAAGGAGTTTGCATGTGAGATAAATTATTTAAGTGTTTTAAGACCGGCTGTCCAAATGAAAAATATGTCGTTTAATTTACGTTTCCATGGATGAAGTTTTACAGGGCTTAGTTCTAAAAGATGGCATAAAAATGTTGGCATAATTGGGAGCCATTTTGTACCCACAGCAGTACCGTTAACCTGAACGTAATTCTCGTTACTGAATTCGAAGTTG
>NW_013783391.1:0-661 GCF_000517525.1 Limulus polyphemus
ATCACGTCGTTTGAGACACAACGAATCACTTTGTGTATAAGAAATCTGTTAAAATGATAATTGTTATAGGCAGTATATTACTGGCTAAATATTGTCGAATGTCGCGAGCTTTCGATATTTCTAGAACTATTGTTCTATCCTGAAATGAATTCGTTTAGTTTGGATTTGTTATTTTTTCATCATTCCTGAATAATCATTTCATCTTGTTGAAAAGAAAAGTAGTATGAAATAATCCTCTTGTTTACCAAAACAAATACTGAAAACATCTTTTCTTGAATAATATTTGGTACTTAATTCACAAGACGCTAGGAAGGGGGTTGGGGGAGTAAGTTCTCCCCTTAACCATAAACTTTTTCATTTTATGTCAAAATATATTCTAGGAAAAGTTATATTCAGATAACTGAATACTATTCTGTAATGTGAACAGCTTTGGAACGATAAAAGTAAACATTTTGTTATTCGCTCTGTAACCACTATAATACACAAGAAAGACAATTATAAACTATATAATTTAGCAAATGGTGAATTAAAATGAGCTCCTTTCTTAAAAGATCCTTGTTTGTCGTCTGGCTTTAATTATTATTTTATCATTAATTCACTCCATTTCTAAAAAAAACATATTTTATGTACAGTAAATAAATCATTTCTATGTGTATTGAAC
>NW_013783392.1:0-662 GCF_000517525.1 Limulus polyphemus
AAACAGAAGGTTTATTTACAAGTTTGGAAATGAAATATTCACACCCAGTTGACACCAAACGAAACCAAAACCTAACTATCGAGCACATTGACAACAATAGAACAATGAAAAGAGTAATACAGAAATCCCGTGAACTTTCATCCATGAGAAACATCGACGTTCGAATGGATCACAAAGGTCACCTCAAAAGTCTGGAGTTCTCGAAACTTCTTGACCTAACAGTACGGGGGCGAAGGGTGCGAGATATCCTAGCGAGAAGCAAAGCCCGTCCATCTCCTTTAGAGGAGAAGCCACCATGGAAGTGTCCGAGATCGAAAAGTATCTCTGTAAGAAAACCTTATCCTCTAACGAAGATGGATGTTGGAATATTCATGGCTTCAAGGAATGTTCCTCGGTTTGGAACAGCTACCTTCTACATGGACAAACTAAAATTATCTAATCCAAAGTAAAAACAAAAGTCTCGGTGATTTTTTAAATATTGAGACTTCAAATGAAACTAATTCAAATTTATTATAAGTATGTAAAAAACTTGATATTATTCTAGTAACACTAACATAATCTATTTCTGCCTTGCAAAGTAATTCAAATTTTCAAGTGAATATACAAAAGGACTATAAAATTACAAAATATTGTAAGTTACAAATTTTATAGTTACCATTCAG
>NW_013783393.1:0-662 GCF_000517525.1 Limulus polyphemus
GTTTTCTTCATTACCCATTCAAGCGGTCTCCAACCATTATTAAACATTATATTTTCTGAATTATATTAATCTTTTGAAGTTAAGCCAATAACTGTTAATCCATAATGAATAACAAATTATTCTAAAGACACATAAATTGAATTTTCTTTATTAATTGGTAAAATATCCTTTATCTTCTATAATTGTGCTGTAATCTATATGCTTATACTAAAACATAACTTACATTTAGACACAAGTATCTCTTTGTATTAACATGTGTTTGTTTTCTATAAATAAAATGTTCATATTTAGTATTACGCCTTTGAAAATGCCATTCTAATTTTTCTTATTTATACAAATTATATATTGTGAGTGAATTATCATAGTTCTTGTTTTATCAGTATTCATATAGATTTCATTGATATTTAATTAGTACTTTAATTTATTAAAACCTACTTGTAGAATTCTTTTGCAAGCTTCCACATGAACATGAGTTATAGTTTCTTTTCCATCCCATGTTTACAGTATCATTAACATACAGATTAAACAGTAGTGGACCCATAATAGAACTTTATAGAAAACCATATTTTAGAGCCATTGGATCAATGATTATTTCCTTAGTTCTTGTTGCTGTAACCCTATTATTCAAACTATTCATGAACCAATTATGTAACTCAACATGT
>NW_013783394.1:0-663 GCF_000517525.1 Limulus polyphemus
AACAACAAAGAATGGTAATTTCATGTTTTGTTTTTCTTCTAAGAAAATCAAAAATAATTTTTGAAGACTTTGTTACTAGAAGTGTTTATGAAGAGAAAACATTAGACTTTTTAAAATTTAATTTCACTATACTGTGCATTAAGACTTTTGATACACTGATAAACCTCCTTCTATTATTGGTTTAATGTAAATTGTTGATATAAATTCATTGTCATTCTAATTCAGATAGGTGTATTTGTTCAAACACTACTAAGTCAAATTCTGTCTTTTTTTTGTAGTCCTGATAAGGACTGTGTTGTGGTTATGGATTTAGACAGGAGATCAATGTTTATTTTATCATTAAAACATGAGATCAAGATGTTGACAGTGTTATTAAAATGTGAGATCAAGATGTTGATTGTGTTATTAAAACGTGAGATAAAGGTGTTGACTATGTTATTAAAACATGATATCAAGATGTTGACTACGTTATTAAAACATGAGATCAAGATGTTGACGGTGTTATTAAAACGTGAGATCAAGATGTTGATTGTGTTATTAAAATGTGAGATCAAGATGTTCATTGTGTTATTAAAACGTGAGATAAAGATGTTGACTACATTATTAAAACGTGAGATCAAGATGTTGACTACATTATTAAAACGTGAGTTCAAGATGTTCATT
>NW_013783395.1:0-661 GCF_000517525.1 Limulus polyphemus
CCTGTTAAACTAACATGGTATTGATGCAACACAACTTTCCGTAACTTCCTCGGTATAACTGTTTGCCAAGTCATCACTTTCCCATCTGTAGTTTCCCATCTCCGGACAAGAATACCATTTTCAAGCTTCAACTGCTCCCATTGCGCCCAATAGTGCTTTGTCACGGGGCTTAGACTAGACACCTTCTCCCAAGCAGGGCGCAAAACACTTGCTTTTAGGAAATCAATCATTGGCTTTAAATCTTGGTCTTTCTCCTGTTCTGCCTTGATATCTATATTTGGTTCCACTTCACCATCATCAACTCTTTCAGTCGGCTTGACTTCAGCTTGATGGCACCTAATTAGTTCAACCTCTCTTTTATCAGTTACTAGAACTTGGCCTTTGTTGTTCCCAAAAGTCATTTTATCAAAATCAATTACAAACTTCCTTGATAGTAGATAGACCAATCTTAATATGTATTCGTCTTCAATGTCAGCCAAGTATACTTTCTGTCTGTCTGTTATGCCCATGAGCTCAATAGTTGCCCACACTGGTCCCCACAATCTTGTAGAATGTCCTGTGACACCACAAAGCTTCTGTATGGCTTCTGGTTCTCCTTCATGATCTAACACCTTGATGCTCACAAGGGTTTGCTGAGACGCAGAGTCTATGACAAAGTTGC
>NW_013783396.1:0-662 GCF_000517525.1 Limulus polyphemus
ATCCACCGCTAATTCTTGAGCTGCACTTGTCTGACCGAATAGTGGGATTTGAACGTCGTTCTTATAGCGCACCCAGAGTCCCAAAAGGCGTTGCATATTTTTGCGTCCACGAGGCATGAATCCTTGGATTCACAGTACGGACACATTAAGTACTGGCCCACACCCTGCCCATTTACTAAATAAAAAAAAAACCTACTCAGAAAGAAATCTATACCAGTTTAATAATTTGAGAAAATCAGGGCCTAGCATGGCCAGATGGCGCTCGACTCGTAATCTGTGGATCGCGGATTCGAATCCCCGTCCCACCGAGCATACTCGCCCTTTCAGCCGTGGGGTCGTTAAAATGTGACATTGATAAAAAGAGTAGCCCAAGAGGAGTTGGCGGTGGGTGGTGATGACTAGCTGCCTTCTTTCTAGTCTTTCACTGCTAAATTAGGGACGGCTTGCGCAGATAGCCCTCGTGTAGCTTTGTGCGAAATTCATACGGAACAAACCAAATACGAGATATTTCTGTTAAGCCCCTAGTGGTTCAGCGGTAAGTGAGCAGACTCATACTGAAAAACAACAACAACAACAGGTTCCGATACTCGTGGTTTGGCCAGGTGGTAGGGCACTCGACTCACAATCTGAGGGTCACGAGTTCGAACCCCCGTCCCACCAAA
>NW_013783397.1:0-663 GCF_000517525.1 Limulus polyphemus
ATAATTTCATAATCATTAATACTGACAAATTACCAACAAGATAATTTATATATACATGTGTGTGTTGGTGTACTTTGGTGACAGATTTTCTTGTAGGCAGATTTTGTTGAAAATCTTCTCAAGAAGAAAGTAAACCTACAGACATCGGTCTTATTCAACAATATACGTGTGTGTGTATGTATGTATAATTTGTGATTTTTTTTTTTCAAATTATAATTAGTATTTATTATTGTTATTATTATTTTATCATCATCATTATTACTTTTCTTCTTCTTCTTGTAGCTCATCAATATTCAAATTTTTGTACTGCCAGGTATTTAATATTTGAATGGTTATTCCCGGCTGCTGAGTATCTAGCCAGTGTGAGAAAAATGTCAAGCACTAGTTAACATCAGATCCAAGAGTGAAAGCACCTTTCATAAACATAGTACTAACCAACTCTTCAAACCCGAGTGTGAAAGTACTCTTTCGTAATGTAATAACATAACAATGTTTTGGGACAACAAGGGACCTATTAATCCATCTCAGCTGTTCCATCCTCTAAACTAAAACGATTAAAAAAATCTTAAAGCTAGCCCTTATCATTCATATAGTTATCAAACTTTCTCTTAAACTCACTTAAATTTATCACCTCTACAACATCTGAATGCAACCCATTCTAGA
>NW_013783398.1:0-664 GCF_000517525.1 Limulus polyphemus
CAATGAAGTAGGTTGTGTCTTTAATCTACTCAAAATTTCATATTTTTTTTAGACCCAAATACAGCGTAGTTACTAAGCTTGATAAATTATAGTAGAATTCTATGGTATTGATGTAGTAATTTATGATTTTTTAGTTATTCAAAGTTATTTATAAAACCTTAAAAAATATTTTGTTTTGCATCCTCCACGTGCAAAATTTTTAAAAGCTTAGCAACCTACGTCAAGCAGCAACCGAGTACAAAGGTCGTAACTAGAAGTGAAAATTGTTTGCTTTACTTCTTTATTTACTGTTCTGTGTTTAGGAAAATAACTTTATGAATTTATTTCAAAATAGCAATAATCTGTATACATATATAATGTATAATAATTGAAATGTGACCATATTTTACAAAATACTAGTTGACTGAAACACAGCCAAGACAGGTCACTTTGTAAAGACTAAATGTCAGTTTTATATTATTGGATACGGTAACAAGAGAACACATGTGCCCCGTCATTGTAACTTCTGTATTCTTAGCCATGCATGGCTGAAAGGTCAATATAATAAATATATATGAATGTATAATATTATGAAATTTAAGCTATTTTCATCCAAACATTTATGTTTTTGTGTTATAATTTATGTTCATTCTGGAATGAAAGAGGCATAATTTATATTTATTTC
>NW_013783399.1:0-661 GCF_000517525.1 Limulus polyphemus
GCCAAGAGTACTGAGACAGTGCACATTGAGAAGTGGGTGTTGTATTTTGCCATCAATCATTGGTACTCACCTGTTGGGATAGACTGTCACTCCTCTTTGCAAAGCTGCTCCAAGTGTGGTAGGATTTCTGGGTCTCTTCTTCATTCCCTACAAACAAGCAGTAATGAGACTCATTGCTCTATGTGATGGTTTCTCCATTAATTTTCACCCCTCATTTCATGGATTCATTCACCTCAAACAAGTAGTTATGAGATTTGTCACTCCATGTAATGGTTTGTTTCATTAATCTTCACACAGTGATAACTAATGCCTTGTATTTTCAACTGTGATAAATTAGCTTATTGGCTGAAGCTTATCCTTGAAATCCAGCAGTGTAGAGTTCTCTGCCTAAAGTAAATAACTAAACTTTCAGTTTTGTGCTGGCATTTAATTCTGAGTGACGGATTTAATTCTAAATATTTAGTTTTTCTACACAATATTGTTCGAAGCATGCATAAACAAAGAATTATTGTTTAACAACCCATCCAATTTTCTACTTTAACACAACCAACAGCTTCTATTTGAACAACCCATCCAATATTCTACATTATCACAACCAGCAGCTTCTATTTGAACAACCCATCCAATATTCTACATTATCACAACCAGCAGCTTCTATTTG
>NW_013783400.1:0-927 GCF_000517525.1 Limulus polyphemus
GTGCGCGTCCTGGCTTTTTACTAACATGTAACAACTAAATGGAGTTTTATAGAAAACAGTACTTCTGTATTGGCTACTGTTATGTAACATATCCTGGTTAACCTAGAACTCAGACTCGCAGAAATAAAGATATTTCTCTTGTGTATGATGGAGAGAGAAATCTCTTAACGTTTACAGATTAATATAATGAATACATTGGTACTATAATTGTATCGTTATTTTTGGAGAACACTTTTGACAGAGCGATTTACATTCATCTGTTTTTTAACAAGAACTTGCTGTTAATATTACAAACGAATCAGTTAAAGCCATTATTTAAGATGTGGGATAATCTTGTAATCTTTAACGAGTACAAAAACACTTGTTATAAACTGAGAGAACATGCTATATTTTATGATTAATTGTTTGTTATTCTCATTTTTGATAATTATACAACTTATATGTGTGCACAGGTTAAAATTGTTCAGTCTCCAGGTTTTATTTCAGATAAATATCGAATCACCAGAAAAATGTTATTACAACTTACTCTAATTATTATCTATAACAATATTAGACGCAAATCTCTCTGTGTGTATATATCTCTTCTAACTGATGAACCACCTCACCGGGGTTCAAGTCATACCTCTCTATGCAACCCATGATGAACCTTTGTCTTCCCCGTATGTTGAACGGGTACGCCAGCTACTCATCTATTTTTGTATCACCTGCTCTTTAACCTGTCATTCCGTTAGCATGGATGTGGGTGGCAGGGTGCTGGATCACCTGCTCTTTAACCTGTCATTCCGTTAGCATGGATGTGGGTGGCAGGGTGCTGCTGATAGATATTAGATACACCGTTTCTGGTATCAGCTTGATAAGAAACAGTATTAAATACATCGTTTCTGATCTCAGCTTGATAACAAACCGGATTGAATACATCGTGTATGA
>NW_013783401.1:0-661 GCF_000517525.1 Limulus polyphemus
GTTGCATGCCTGCACACAACAACGCAATGGACCGATCAGTTCCCCGGCTCCTTTTCTTTTGTGGCACCGAATATTTTACTTTATTTAACTCTAATAACGATGGGTTGCCTTTCTCGCAGATTCAGTAACTTTTCTTCTTGTTCCAACTCGAAATATTCCAGAATGCGAGTTAATGGTAAGTGTACACGCACTACCTCCAACCGAGACTGTGAAAGCGCTATCCTGTAATTATTTAGAACGTCTGGTGCCATATAAAAAATAATTCAACAGGTATTAAAAAATTATAAATCAAACATTATTTTTAGTACACGTACCGTCATTGAGGTAAGTCTTCAAAAAAAAATACAACAATTAACAACATAAGCTTTGAATACAGAACAAAAACTTGAGACTAGTAATAACTGTTACGTCTCCGTTTGTTAATTAACTTTCCGTAACTTTGTTCCAACGAAACTTTAACGACACAAGTCTTTACTTAATAAAACTGGTTTATTCTTTCCGAATATAACTCTGCGATACACTTAATCTCAATACTCGCGCTAAAAGAACACTGTAACAACGAACGTCAATAATACTTCCGACTGCAGTTCAATTACTCACTATCTATCTACCCACCTCACATTCCCCTCCTTTATATATACCAGCCCACCCTACATCGAGC
>NW_013783402.1:0-661 GCF_000517525.1 Limulus polyphemus
TTCTTTCTAGAATATAACTTTACAATACACTTAATTTCAACAGTCGCTCTATAATAAACGCTATATCTCACGTGGCCAACAATATTTTGTCCGCATACATTCAATTACTCATTACACTGTTGTCCCGTCACGTTGTGAGCGTCCTATATATATACCAGACTGACACATATCTAGTAAATGCTATGGGCATTCTTGAAGGAACAAGATATTTCTAGAAATACGTGGCGTGATACTAGTCACGTGACCTCGCTTACGCAACAGGTTTATTTGTATGGTATGTTAATGTAGCGTGTACTGTAAGTATGTATAGATAACTATTATTATTTAATTCTGTGGTCACGAGTTCATGCTATTATGTTTTTATAGGGTCGTTTTTACTTTATAATCGGTACTGTAATATAATGTATTATAAGTCATTTTTAAATGGTTAATTTGTGTTATTTTATACCAAAGTGTTATTTCTTGTTATATGGTGTTGGTTTCAGAATTATGGGCATGGTTCTATGTATTACTGTAGTAAAAAGTTTTGTTTTTGTATTTTAAAGAGCGTTTTTAGTTTTGTGGTGTGTAATTTTTGAAGAAGGTATTTTGATTCGCAATATTCTATTTGTTAAAGCGCTTTGATCAGTTACTTTACTAAAGGGTTTTGTTGCTTTTGGGT
>NW_013783403.1:0-663 GCF_000517525.1 Limulus polyphemus
TTACATAACAACATAGACAGAATGTTATCATAATGTCCCATTACATAACAACATAGACTGAATGTTATCATAATGTCCCATTACATAACAACATAGACAGAATGTTATCATAATGTCCCATTACATAACAACATAGACTGAATGTTATCATAATGTCCCATTACATAACAATGTAGACAGAATGTTATCATAATGTCCCATTACATAACAATGTAGACAGAATGTTATCATAATGTCCCATTACATAACAATGTACACAGAATGTTATCATAATGTTCCATTACATAACAATGTAGACAGAATGTTATCATAATGTTCCATTACATAACAATGTAGACTGAATGTTATCATAATGTCTTATTACCTAACAATTTAGACTGGATATTATCATGATGTCTCATTACATAAAAATGTAAACTGAATGTTATCATAATGTCTTATTATATAATAATGTGACTGAATGTTATCATGATGTCTTATTACCTAACAATTTAGACTGGATATTATCATGATGTCCCATTACATAACAACATAGACTGAATGTTATCATAATGTCCCATTACATAACAACATAGACAGAATGTTATCATAATGTCCCATTACATAACAACATAGACTGAATGTTATCATAATGTCCCATTACATAACAACATAGACAGAATG
>NW_013783404.1:0-661 GCF_000517525.1 Limulus polyphemus
AAAAAGAGGGAATGTAATGTGTGCGTAGACAGTGTGTAATTGATCTGCAGTCAGAAGTATTATTGACGTTCGTTGATATAGCATTTGTTTTAGCGCGATTGTTGAAGTCGAGTGTATCGGTAAAGTTATATTCGGAAAGAATAAACCAGTTTTATTAAGTAAAGACTTGTGTCGTTAAAGTTCAGTCGGAACGAAGTTACGGAAAGTTAATTAACAAACGGAGACGTAACAATATATATAATCTTTTGAGATTAACTTCTTCAGTTACAGGGGAAAAACAAAAAGGTGGGGAGTTAGTGTTTGATATTATCACTTCTTATAAACACTACTCACTTGGGGCAGTGTTGCTTTTTTTATAAGGTGGTCAGATCAGCCTATGAAATAACTTGAGTCCTATAATTTGCAATACTTAGATTTTAAGAGGGACTAGATATATTTTGGAAAATATGGTTGGATATTGGGGGAGGGGGTTGTCTATATGTAGTGTGGTGTTGGTAAAAAGCCTTTCTTAATTCTTTGAAGTATTTTCTTTTGTGTAATTTTCAGTGAAGGTCCTGAAAAAAGATTTTCAAAGATATTTAGTAGGTGAATTGACTTCTCCAAAATATGAATGTTCCATATAGTTATGGAAGATGTAAAAATAAATATACAATAATAATGG
>NW_013783405.1:0-1097 GCF_000517525.1 Limulus polyphemus
TTAAGATTCTGACGTCATAAGCTAGGGATCAACCGAGAAGATGGGCCTTAAGCTCCTAACGTCATAAGCTAGGAACCAACCGAGAGATGGGCCTTAAGCTTCTAACGTCATAAGCTAGGAACCAACCGAGAGATGGGCCTTAAGCTTCTAACGTCATAAGCTAGGGACCAACCGAGAGATGGGCCTTAAGCTTCTAACGTTGTAAGCTAGGAACCAACCGAGAAGATGGGCCTTAAGTTTCTAACGTCATAAGCTAGGAACCAACCGAGAAGATGGGCCTTAAGCTTCTAACGTCATAAGCTAGGAACCAACCGAGAGATGGGCCTTAAGCTTCTAACATCATAAGCTAGGGAACATCTTTACGGGACGATTCAGTGGTTTACCCTGTCTTTACGGGACGTTTCAGTGGTTTACCCTGTCTTTACGGGACGTTTCAGTGGTTTACCCTGTCTTTACGGAACGATCGTTCTCCTCTCTGTAGTCGGGACTGGTATTGTCCTGCTCGTCTTGTGCTAAAGATGGAACTTAGTCTTCTATCTAGCATCAAACTATATATAATAATCAAAGAATTTCAATAAACCTATTATTTTATGTAGTACCATACGATACTTGTCAACTATTCCAGTGAACCTTAATACCCTATGTACTACAATATGTAGTACCATACGATACTTATCAACTATTCCACTGAACCTTAATACCCCATGTACTACAATATGTAGTACCATACGATACTTATCAACTATTCCACTGAACTTTAATACTCATAATACATAATAATAATATGTGGCACAGTACTTAACTCCTTAGTTTTGTGGCACTTTTCAATTCAATAAATCTGTGACACAGTGCTCAGTTCTGTGACACTGACAGAGTTGTAAGGTTGTAAACTGATACAGATATGTGTAACTTTTAGGTAAGTGAAAATAACACAGTTGTACTCTCCTTTCAGTCGTTATCAGCTGAAAGAATATCGAGGGAAGCTAGTAGCAGTGTGAAACAATAAACAGCAGTGTGAAACAATAAACAGCAGTGTGAAACAATAAGCAGCAGTGTGAAATAATAAACAGCAATGTGAAACAATAAGCAGCAGTGTG
>NW_013783406.1:0-840 GCF_000517525.1 Limulus polyphemus
GAGCATGCTTGGTGTGACGGGGATTCGAACCTGCGACCCTCAGACTGCGAGTCGAGTGCCCTAACCACCTGGCCATGCCGGGCCCAGACCCAATGGAGAGGAAGACACACCCTTGGGAATGTGAATACCAGTGTTCAATTGAGAAAAAAAAAGTTAAAATTCAGAAGTATAACAGAAATATGAGACTTTTAATACTAATCCATCTGCAATAGCCCATCATATCATACAATAACGTGGATAATACTAAAATAGTAGGATGAAAACAACACACACAAGAAGATGACATACTTGGATACCCATTCTGAAACCATTCAAATAACTTAGTTGATTTAAGTCCTAACGAGGGAGGCTTCAAACGAATTGACAGAACACTGGTGTATCTATAAAGAAAACCCAGGATTAAATCCCGACTACTACCATCTCAAATACCTTCTCAATAATTTCTGAATACTGAAGAAGATTAGCAGCCAAAACATAGTACAAAACTAGTTACTAATTAGTATATAGTAATAAAAAGTAAATAATAAATCGTTAGACTTGGGTGATAGTATAGGCTATTAACCAGTAAAAAACTGATATCCGCTCCCCTCAACGTTACCGTAAGTACTTATGTTAACAACCGCTTGCAGTTCACCGTTACGAACCATGACAACGATTGACATCTGATCCCCCATAATCTTACCATAAGTACATATGTTAAAAGCCTCTTGCAGTTCACAGCTACTAACTACGATAACAATTGATATCTGCTCTTCACAACCTTACCATAAATACTTATGTTAACAGTCTCTTGCAGTTCATAATTATGACAACGATTGATATCTGATCGTCACAACCTTA
>NW_013783407.1:0-660 GCF_000517525.1 Limulus polyphemus
ACTTTTCTTCTTCAGTTTGCCCCTGAAGAAGAAAGGTCCACCTTTCGGAAGCGCTCGGGTTATATGGTTTTACTCATTTCTAGAGTATTATCAAGATATTTATAAACACATAGGGTATCATGTGGAATGTGGAACTACCAACGGTTTTTAAAAATAGTACCCAGCAAACACGACTACAACTAGAATCTGAATTTAAATTTCCATTTTAATTCATAATAAACAATAATTTTCTGTAGTTCCAATAATTTAAAACTGCTAAATAGTTACAAGGTTGTTACTACAAACTATCACATGTTTCAGTACTTATGGTGCTTCCATATACCTCAGTAAACTATGCTCCTATTTTCTATCATCAGTTTTCTTATAGTAGATTCTTTTTATATTCTAGAACACTCGGAGCATTTATACATGTAGATGACATTCGAACAGTTTCATTTGCCTATTTTGTGGGACATATCTAGCCGGATGTGTAATTTTAACAGTAGAACATTGGTCAAGAAATGTAGGTAACTTCTCTTCGCTCTGGCTGCTTATTGGGCCCGGCATGGCCAGGTGGATAAGGCGCTCGACTCACAATCTGAGGATCGCGGGTTCGAATCCGCATCCCACCAAACATGCTCGCCCTTTCAGCCGTGGGGGCGTTATAATGTGACGGTCAAT
>NW_013783408.1:0-659 GCF_000517525.1 Limulus polyphemus
AATAGATCGTTCTTTAAAGTATCTAATTCGCTTTTAAATTTACTAATGTTTTCCATTTGTACTTCTTGTTTCCTTTCTTGTTCCAGTTGCCACTGCTGCAGTCTCTCTTCTTGTTTCTTTTCTCGTTCTTCTTGTTTATTTTCTTTCTCCTGTAACAACTGCTGTAATTTCTCTTCTTGTTTATTTTCTTTCTTCTCCAACAACTGCTGTAATCTCTCTTCTTGTTTCTTTTCTTTTTCCTCCAACAACTGCTGTAATCTCTCTTGTTTATTTTGCTGTTCAAGCTGCCATTGTTGTAGGTTTTCTTGCCACTGCTGTAGTCTTTCTTCTTGTTTCTTTTCTGTTTTCTCTAACAACTGTTGTAATCTCACTTCTTGTTTATTTTGTTGTTCGAGCTGCCACTGTTGCAGGTTTTCTTGCAACTGCTGTTGTCTCTCTTCTTGTTTCTCTTCTCGTTCTTCTTGTTTCTTTTGCTGTTCTTGTATTGCTGCCATCAAATCTGCTATACTTTAGTTTGATTTTCCGCCTCTCGTTTCCATTATATTCTTATTCTTTTTTTTATTTTCTGTCCCTCTCTCTGACACCAATTTGTTACGTCACCGTTCGTTAGTTAATTTTCCGCTAATTCGTTCCGACGAAACTTTAGCGACACAAGTCCT
>NW_013783409.1:0-664 GCF_000517525.1 Limulus polyphemus
CACCCTAGATCGTGAGAACGAGACAGATAAATTTGAAAATAGGAAAGGAAGAGGTAGAACACCTAAACCCAATGGTACTGATTTTAAGTATCTTCGTTTATGCAGCCTTCGACACAGAAGGAAGACTGCCACTGATTCCAAGCATGAAATAAACGACCATGTACCAAATGACAGAAAAGTGTCCAGATCTTCAGTATCAAGAAGACTCAATGAGAATGGAATATTTGGTCGTGTAGCAGTCAAAAAACCTTCGATCTCCAAATATTGTCAAGAGACCGAAATTTGCTAAAAAGTACAAAAACTGGACTGTTGATGATTGAAAAAGGATGTTATGGACGGATGAGTCCTAGTTTGAAATATTTGGTTCAAAGCGTAGGTTGTACGTCCAGAGGAAGAAAGGTCAAATATTCTTACCTCAATGCATAGCACCTACCATGAAGCATGGGGGAGGTAATGTGATGGTTTGTTTGTTGTTGTTTTTTTCTACTGAGGCGATAGGAGATAATTGCAAAATAGATGGGATAATGGACCAGCACAAGCACCATCAGATACTGATCCATCATGGTTATACCCAGTGGTTTGTGTATCATTGGTAAAGGATTCTACTACCAAGAAGATAGTGACCCCAAACATTTATCCAACCTATTCAGAAATTGCTTAGCTA
>NW_013783410.1:0-663 GCF_000517525.1 Limulus polyphemus
ACTGAGACGAGGGGACAACAGTGTTGTTTTAAAGCTCTTCGAACTGAGACGAAGTGACAACAGTGTTGTCTTTTAAAGTTCTACGAACTGATACGAGGTGACAACATTGTTGTTCTTTAAAGTTCTTCGAACTGAGACGAAGTGACAACATTGTTGTTTTTTAAAGTTCTACGAACTGAGACGAAGTGACAACATTGTTGTTTTTTAAAGTTCTACGAACTGATACGAGGTGACAACATTGTTGTTTTTTAAAGTTCTACGAACTGATACGAGGTGACAACAGTGTTGTCTTTTAAAGTTCTACGAACTGAGACGAGGTGACAACAGTGTTGTTTTTTAAAGTTCTTCGAACTTTAACGAGGGGACAACAGTGCTGTTTTTAAAGTTCTTCGAACTGAGACGAGGGGACAACAGTGTTGTTTTAAAGCTCTTCGAACTGAGACGAAGTGACAACAGTGTTGTCTTTTAAAGTTCTACGAACTGATACGAGGTGACAACATTGTTGTTCTTTAAAGTTCTTCGAACTGAGACGAAGTGACAACATTGTTGTTTTTTAAAGTTCTACGAACTGAGACGAAGTGACAACATTGTTGTTTTTTAAAGTTCTACGAACTGATACGAGGTGACAACATTGTTGTTTTTTAAAGTTCTACGAACTGATAC
>NW_013783411.1:0-1119 GCF_000517525.1 Limulus polyphemus
TTAGCATGATAGAGTAGGCTAATTCTGGTAAATATTCCAGATTTTTTTTATTGTATAACAACATGCCCCACCTATTATATCAACTTACCCCGCATCCGGGGCATATTGTTACACTTGACTTTACTTCAAAATAGTTACAAAATCTTTTATGTAACCAATTTTGTTCAATATGGAATACATAATTTTGATAAAGTACATATTTATCTTCCACTTTCATTCAGTTTCAATGTATGATTCGGGTTATTTCGCTAGATATTGGACTTTTTCTAAAAAATCGTAACAACTAGCCCCGGTCTCCCCTACATACAGCATGAAAATATACGTAAGCCTAAAACGCAAAAGCGTTACTAGAAATAAATACAGCATGAAATGACATAACGTTTTAAATTTCAAAGCAATTTTGTTGATAAACATAGCATGAAATTATACGGACGATCCAAGTGCAGAGATTAATTCACTGCTAGTTGGCGCATTTATCAATGGGAAATGGCCACCTCGGTCGTTTGTTCTTCTGGCAGCCTCATTCGTTGATAAACAGACTTACCATGCAGAAGAACGTCTGTACATAAATACATGTTTTTAATCAAAAGTACTTTTAGGAACGACATTCCACCATATTTTTACAATTTCCACAGAATGTTGTGTGATGTTATTGTATACCACCAATCAGAAGCCAGAAACCTCATTTATATTATTTGATTCAGTAGAGTAAACGTTAAAAGTTAGTTGATCTTTTAAAATGTGGATTGTATACCACATACAAACCTTTTTTTATTTTTATTGGACCACCAATCAGAAGCCAGAAACCTCATTTATATTATTTGATTCAGTAGAGTAAACGTTAAAAGTTAGTTGATCTTTTAAAATGTGGAATTGTGCCACCACTGTTTGTTGCCTCCCAGTGGCACAGCGGCATGTCTGCGTACTTACAACGCTAGAAACCGGGTTTCGATACCCGTGGTGGACACAGCACGGATAGCCCACTGTGCAGCTTTGTGCTTAATTACAAACAAACGCTATTTGCTTCATATTTTTTTTTACGTTCATATTTGGGGTTAGGATGCTATTCCAACTATCTATTTCATAACATAAAGAAACCCGTATTTTTAATTTACTAGG
>NW_013783412.1:0-658 GCF_000517525.1 Limulus polyphemus
TATATTGCTAACGTAATAAATCAAACACAGTGGCACCCCGCTCCTCTTTCCATTTTTGGAAACGTTCCCTTATATACACTTACTTCTATATATGACATGAATAACTAATCGGAAGCTCAGAATGTCCCCCCCCCCTAGTGGTTTTCTCAGCCTTTCTAGCATTCCTTCTGCCATTTCTTTCTTTTGAATCAAGATTCCAATGAGGTAGGTCGTGTCTTTAGTCTGCTCAAAATTTCATATTTGTTTAGACCCAAATACAGTTTAGTTATTAAACTTGATAAATTATAGTAGAATTCTATGGTATTGATGTAGTAATCTATGATTTTTTTAGTTATTCAAATATATATATATATAAATTGTTTCATATCCTCCACATGCAAAATTTTTAAAGGCTTAGCAACATACGTCAAGCAGCAGCCGAGTACAAAGATCATAACTTGAAGAGATAATTGTTTGCTTTACTTCTTTATTTACTGTTCTATGTTTAGAAAAATAACTAAGAACTTGTTTCAAAATAGCAATAATCTATATACACATATGTATAATAATTGAAATGTGACTGTATTTTACAAAATACTAGTCAACTAAACACAGCTAAGACAAGTTACTTTGTACAGACAAAAGGTGATCTTTATGTTATTTGATACGGTAACATGAG
>NW_013783413.1:0-661 GCF_000517525.1 Limulus polyphemus
AACGTTACGTAAATTTATAAATATTCCTGGTAAAATATCTTAAGTTTTCCGATTGATAAGCATTATAAAAATCACAGTTATGGCTTTTGAAGTTTATAGCACACTGATTATAGCGAACTACTAATAAACACACTTCTTGGCGCGTCGCGTTGGTTGTATTTATAGGCGTGGGAAGGTTTTACAGAAAATTCAGATTACATAACAATACTGAGCTATATTTAAACGTTTATGTATATAGATATATTGTTGATTCTCATTCTCGAGAATCTTCTACAACTTTGGAGAAAAAGCCGGAGTTTCGCAATACATATCTAACACTACAAGCTATGCGTGTTTTTAAATATAAACTTAATCTAAAGAACGTTCAGATTAAAATAAATATATATAACAACAAAGTCGTTACAGAAAATTAGTCATTAAGAGTTCACGTTTATGTCAGTGCCTACTCTGTTAATTAATATAGGGTTATTATAAAGATATAGCATGGACCAAAGAATAATAAAAGAAAAAAGTCTGTGGCAGCAGTTGTCATCATGAACTGATAGTCTTTAAACAAATATTCTATCTCAACTAAGAAATTGGGCACTTAGAAATAGAGATACGTTTTTGTTGGAACTGCGAAAACATTTGATATATATATATATATATATATATATATATA
>NW_013783414.1:0-660 GCF_000517525.1 Limulus polyphemus
GAATAAAATATATTTGCTGACTTGACTTTAATTTCATTTTATACAATAGATATTATAATGTAAGCCTTATTATTTTCATGTAGTTTATTTTATGGTAGACAACATAATTTTGTTTTATAAGCTAGGCCAACTGTTTGCTTTTTCACAAACAACATGCTAATTCTGCATACATTTCTCTTATATGTGACAAATATATTATGCATTAGTAGATGTATAATTAATAAGCTATAACTAAATAGGCCTGTCTATTCTAATGGTAATAAAAAAAAATTCAATTTCCAGGTTCAACTCATCCTCTGCCTCATTCAAGCACTCTACTAGTTATGCTGACTTGACTTTAATCTCATTGTACACAATAAGCATTATAAATTAAGCATTACTCTTTTTACATAGTCTATGTCATGGCATGTGGCATAATTATATTTTAAAGGCTAGGCCTACTGTTTGCTTTTTCACACACAACATTCTAATTCTGCATACATTTCTTTTGTGTATGAGGCTAAATACATGGATGTATTAGTAGATGTATAGTTAATGATCTATAACTAAATAGGCCAATAATGCTATATTCTAAATTAAATATTAACTCAAACTTACCTAAAAATGTCAAGTCTGCATAGAATTTATTCATGTAATATATATGCTAAGGATAAAATTACC
>NW_013783415.1:0-660 GCF_000517525.1 Limulus polyphemus
TTTTCTTCCAACAACTGTTGTAATCTCTTTTCTTGTTTATTTTCTCATTCTTCTTGTTTCTTTTCTTTTTCCTCTAACAACTGCTGTAATCTTTCTTCTTGTTTATTTTGTTGTTCGAGCTGCCACTGTTGCAGGTTTTCTTGCAACTGCTGTTGTCTCTCTTCTTGTTTCTTTTCTTTTTCCTCTAATAACTGTTGTAATTTCTCTTCTCGTTCTTCTAATTTCTTTTGGTGTTCTTGTATTGCTGCCATCAAGTCTGCTAGGCTGTAGTTTGATTTTCCGCCTCTCATTTCCATATTCTTATTCTTCTTTTTTTTAATTTTCTGTCCCACTCCCTGACACCAATTTGTTACTTCTCCGTTTGTTAGTTGATTTTCCGTAAATTCGTTCCGATGAAACTTTAGCGACACAAGTCCTTTCTTAATAAAACTGGTTTATTTATTATGAATACAACTTTACTATACACTTAATTTCAACAGTCGCGCTATAACAAACGCTATATCTCACGTGGCCAACAATATTTTCTCTGACTGCAGTTCAATTACTCAATACACTGTTCCCTGTCACGTTGTCAACGTCTTATATATATACAAGACTAACATATATCTAGTAGTCTCCCGATAATTCACGAAGGTTCGAGAGAAGGAGTGGCGTGATACT
>NW_013783416.1:0-662 GCF_000517525.1 Limulus polyphemus
AAATTTCTTCTTCAATAGACCTTGAGACTGTCTAGGAAATATCACACACATACAAATGGTGTGGGCAGCGACGTCAAGCTCGATAAACTTTGACTGTTAGGAAATACAAAGGTCACCACGTGGTCAAGCATATAGTGTTACTAAGAATAGTGTTTTGTGTGTTCTTTTATTATTATTATTATCATTAAGAGTAGTGTTTCTATAAATGAAGGATGATGAGCTCATCGTCTCAACATGTCAACAATGTCTAGGTTTAATTACATGTAAAACTAATATTGAGTTAATATAATAAATAGTTCTGGACACAATATTTCCTTTTAACACTTTATTAATTTTCTCATAATATAGATTTTGCAATCTGATTTACATAAAAAAGACAGGCCTATTAAGGATCTATTTACAAGAAAACGTTTTGCAACAAAATCAGGAACAAACATTACATACTTAACAAAACTTCAGTTATTATAAGCATCATAGTTTATAATTTTATTGGATTAGCTTTCATACAAATTATGTTCATTCCAAGTTAGTATGTAAGATTTTATATAGTTTATAAATAACAGTGAACAATCAGTCAAACATTCGGTTCAATTATCTCATGTTATAATTGCCATAAACCAAGAAAATATGATTAACGGATACGAAACAGCTTAATTCAGAAA
>NW_013783417.1:0-1243 GCF_000517525.1 Limulus polyphemus
ACATACAATACAAGTTAGCTCAATAAGACATGTTACTACATACAATACAAGTTAGCTCAATAAGACATGTTACCACATACAATACAAGTTAGCTCAATAAGACATGTTACTACATACAAGTTAGCTCAATAAGACATGTTGCTACATACAATACGTTAGCTGAATATGACATGTTACTACATACAATACAAGTTAGCTCAATAAGACATGTTACTACATACATGTTAGCTCAATAAGACATGTTACTACATACAATACAACTTAGCTCAATATGACATGTTGCTACATACAATACGTTAGCTGAATATGACATGTTACTACATACAATACGTTAGCTCAATATGACATGTTACTACATACAATACATATTAGCTAAAGATGATATATTACCACATATACTGTATGTTAGCTGTATATGACATGTTACTACATACAATACATGTTAGCTCAATAAGAAATGTTACTACATATGCTACGTGTTAGCTGAATAAGACATGTTACTACATACGATACATGTTAGCTGAATAAGACATGTTACTACATATGCTACGTGTTAGCTCAATAAGACATGTTACTACATACAATACATGTTAACTGAATAAGTCGTGTTACTACATACAGTACACGTTAGCTGAATAAGACATGTTAATAAATACAATACATGTTACTACATATAATACATGTTAATAAGTACAATGCATATTACTACATGTTGTAATTCCTTTCTTGAAAGTAATTTGAGAATCACAATACATGGGGCACTAAGTAGTCTATAGAAATGTCAATGAAGTTTGTACACTTATTAATATCAAACCAGCTTACTTTTGATCATGAGCACAAATCCACCAATTATAATAAGAAAGGTTTGGACGAAATCGGTCCATAAAACAGCATTTAATCCGCCTGTTAAAGAAACAAATGTGCATTTCATTACTCCAAAAGTAATAAAGCTAATTTTTTAGTATAACTTCAATTCTAAGTAAATGTAAAAAAAAAAGAAACACACAACGAAAAACAAACGATTGAAGATTACTAGTCGTTTTACTGAATTGATGTGAGAATAAATTAAAACCCAGAACTGGTCCATGAAATGAAAAATTAAAGCAAGATAGTCAAGTATCTTCAAAATACCTTCACTGATTACTAATTGGTATAAATTATCTACACTATTATTCTGCTTCTTTGTATGCACGACCGTTACGCTTTCTGACCGAGAATCTGCTGCATGAGCATGCGTAGTTAG
>NW_013783418.1:0-954 GCF_000517525.1 Limulus polyphemus
GCTTTATGTAGAGGTGAATACACCAACCTGGAACGATTGACCTTTTATCCATTCAGAAGGCGTCGTCGGAACCAAATTGCAGTCATAGAATGCCTGTCTTTGGCATCAAATGCACCTTTTTTATGTTGAAATTCATGTGCTCCAACTTTAACAATATCTGTGTGATGTGCATGTGTTACAACTACTGAGCCTGTTGTATCAAACTTCATAAATCCAATATCCATTGATTAGGTCATCCTCTGTTAGCTTAGCAACACTATTCTGTGGATTTGTTTCTGACAAATTGGAATCCTTGTTATTATTGTAGCTTTTAACAGGACAGAGAAAAGTTTCTTCATTGTTTTCTTTTTCAAACGAAATAGCATGTTCACAGTCTTGCACTTTGACCTCTTTGCTGCCATCAAAAGGAACAGATACTGGCTTACTGGTGTCATCACTTCCAGCAAGGAAAGCTCTCATCAATTTGCTTGACTACACCATCCAAGCTGCAAATTGTGCACGTCTTTTACGTCCATGTGCCCCACTTTCTTTTTTCGACATAATGGGTTAAAAGAATAAATTAATAGATACTGACTACATTATTTAGATTAATAGGCATTATAGGCCAGAGGAAATTTTGGGCCCCTTTATACCTGCGCCAAGGGGCGACTGCCCCCCTTGTCCCCTTCTTGCTACGCCAATGGGTGAATGTACTGGACAGGCGAGAGAGATTAAACAGAAGTGAAACCTTTGTGAGCCCTCTCACCTGTCCAGTATGTACTACTCCTCACCCCCACCCCATCCCTCCATCATAAGTTAAAGTTAAACAAAGTATTGTTGCGTCAGAGGGTCACGTGACTATTGACACGCCGCCTATTTTCTGGAAGTATCTTGTTCCTTCGTGAATGCCCTAGCATTTACTAGATATATGTTTTTTCTGGTATAAAATAGGACGCTCACAACGTGACAATAGTG
>NW_013783419.1:0-659 GCF_000517525.1 Limulus polyphemus
GTATTTTAGATTCTGGGTTTTGTGTGTGTTTATAATATAATGTTAGTGTGTGTATTTTAGATTCTGGGTTTTTTGTGTGTTTATAATATAATGTTAGTGTGTGTATTTTAGATTCAGGGTTTTTTGTGTGTTTATAATATAATGCTAGTGTGTGTATTTTAGATTGTGGGTTTTGTGTGTTAATGTTACTATAATGATAGTGTGTTTATTTTAGATTCAGGGTTTTGTGTGTTAATGTTAATATAATGATAGTGTGTTTATTTTAGATTCAGGGTTTTGTGTGTTAATGTTAATATAATGTTAGTGTGTTTATTTTAGATTCAGGGTTTTGTGTATTAATGGTAATATAATGTTAGTGTGTTTATTTTAGATTCTGGGTTTTTGTGCTTTTGTTGATATAAAACTATCTTCTCGTTGTGACATAATTTCAGTCAAAAACAGAACAGAATGACCATCATAGATGAATTTCCACAAGTAAATGAACTTTAACGTCAGTTTATAACTTCTCTTTAATTCTCTGTTAGGATTGTTACTGCCCTTCTAAAAAAGGCATATACACGAACCACGTAACTACTTATATATATATATATATATATATATATATACTAAGTAACTAATTATATATATATACACGAACACGTAATAATTATATATATATA
>NW_013783420.1:0-2946 GCF_000517525.1 Limulus polyphemus
CTGCGCCATTAACAACTAGGTGTAACTCTAGTTACTAAATTTATATCCAACCTACTCGTCTTTAGCCTTACTTGGTTCCACTACTCCATGAACACCTAGGTGTAACTCTAGTTACTGAATTTATGACCAACATACTCGTCTTAGGCTTTACTTGATACAACTACTCCATGCACACCTAGTTAGCGCATGTGTAACCACCATACTTACTTTTAGTCCTACTTGTTACAACTACTCCATGAACACCTAGGTGTAACTCTAGTTACAGAATTTATAACCACCATACTCATCTTTAGCCTTACTTGGTACAACTACTCCATAAACACATAGGTGTAACTATAGTTACCGAATTTATAAACACCACACTCATCTTTATCCTTACTTTGTACAACTACTCCATAAACACCTAGGTGTAACTCTAGTTACAGAATTTATAACCACCATACTCATCTTTAGCCTTACTTGGTACAACTACTCCATGACCACCTAGGTTTAACTCCAGTTACCGAATTTATAACCAACATACTCGTCTTTAGCCTTACTTTGTACAACAACTCCACGAACACCTAGGTGTAACTATAGTTACCGAATTTATAACCACCATACTCATCTTTAGCGATACTTGGTACAACTACTCCATGAACACTTAATTGTAACTCTAGTTACAGAATTTATAACCACCATACTCATCTTTAGGCTTACTTGAAACAACTACTCCATAAACACCTAGGTGTAACTCTAGTTACCGAATTTATATCGAACATAGTCATCTTTATCCTTACTCCCAACTACTACATAAACACCAAGGTGTAACTCTAGTTACAGAATTTATAACCACCATACTCAACGTTAGCCTTACTTGTTACAACTACTCCATAAATACCTAGGTGTAACTCTAGTTACCGAATTTATAACCACCATACTCATCTTTAGCCTTACTTGGTACAACTACTCCACGAACACCTAGGTGTAACTCTAGTTACCGTATTTATAACCACCATACTCATCTTTAGCCTTACTTGGTACAACTACGCCATGAACACCTAGGTGTAACTCTAGTTACCGAATTTATAACACCATACTCCTAAAGATGAGTATGGTGGTTATAAATTCTGTAATTAGAGTTACACCTAAGTGTTCATGGAGTAGTTGTACCAAGTAACGCTAAAGATGAGTATGGTGGTTATAAATTCGATAACTATAGTTACACCTACGTGTTCGTGGAGTTGTTGTGCCAAGTAAGGCTAACGATGAGTATGGTGGTTACAAATTCGGTAACTAGAGTTACACCTAGGTGTTTATGGAGTAGTTGTACCAAGTAAGGCTAAAGATGATAATGGTGGTTATAAATTCATTAACTAGAGTTACACCTAGTTGTTCATGGAGTAGTTGTACCAAGTAAGGCTAAAGATGAGTATGGTTGTTGTAAATTCGGTAACTGAGCTACACCTGGGTGTTCGTGGACTTGTTGTACCAAATAACCCTAAAGATGAGTATGGTGGTTATAAATTCTGTAACTATAGTAACACCTAGGTGTTCGTGGAGTTGTTGTACCAAATAACGCTAAAGATCGATGAGTATGGTGGATATAAATTCGGTAACTATAGTTACACTTAGATGTTTATGGAGTAGTTGTACCAAGTAAGGCTAAAGATGAATATGGTGGTTATAAATTCGGTAACTAGAGTTACACGTAAGTGTTCATGGAGTAGTTGTACCAAGTAAGCCTAAAGATGAGTATGGTGGTTATAAATTCAGTAACTAGAGTTACACCTAAGTGTTCATGGAGTAGTGGAACAAAGTAAGACTAAAGAAGAGTAGGTTGGTTATAAATTCAGTAACTAGAGTTACACCTAGGTGTTCATGGATCAGTTATACCAAGTAAGGCTAAAAACGAATATGTTGGTTATAAATTCAGTAACTAGAGTTACGCATAGGTGTTCATGGAGTAGTTGTACCAAGTAAGGCTAAAGATTAGTATGGTGGTTTTAAGTTCTATAACTAGAGTTACATTTAAGTGTTCATGGAGTAGTTGTACCAAGTAAGTTTATCCTTACTTGGTACAACTACTACATAAACACCTAGGTGTAACTCTAGTTACAGAATTTATAACCACCATACTCAACTTTAGCCTTACTTGGTACAACTACTCTATAAATACCTAGGTGTAACTCTAGTTACCGAATTGATAACCACCAAATTGATCTTTAGCCTTACTTGGTACAACTACTTCATGAACACTCTATGTAACTCTAGTTACAGAATTTATAACCACCATACTCATCTTTAGCCTTACTTGGTACAACTACTCCATGAACACCTAGGTGTAACTCTAGTTACCGAATTTATAACCACCATACTCATCTTTAGCCTTACTTGTTACAACTACTCTATAAATACCTAGGTGTAACTCTAGTTACCGAATTGATAACCACCAAATTGATCTTTAGCCTTACTTGGTACAACTACTTCATGAACACTCTATGTAACTCTAGTTACAGAATTTATAACCAGTTACCCTTAGGTGTTCATGGAGTAGTTGTACCAAGTAAGGCTGAAGATCAGTTTGGTGGTTATAAATTCGGTAACTAGAGCTACAACTAGCTGTTCGTGGAATTGTTGTACCAAGAAAGGCTAAAGATGAGTATGGTATTATGGTGGTTATAAATTCGGTAACTAGAAACAACAACTCAACGAACACCTAGGTGTAACTCTAGTTACAAAATTTATAAACACCATACTCAACTCTTGCCTTACTTGGTACAACTACTCCATGAACTCCTATGTGTAACTCTAGTTTCCGAATTTATAACCATACTCATCTTTAGCCTTACTTGGTACAACTACTTCATGAACACCTAGGTGTAACTATGGTTACCGAATTTACAACCACCATACTCATCTTTAGCTTTATTTGATACAACAACTCCACGAACACCTAGGTGTAAC
>NW_013783421.1:0-662 GCF_000517525.1 Limulus polyphemus
ACCTATATACTTCGTTGTATCAGTAACACTCTAAAACACTTCGTTGTATCAGTAGCACACCTATATACGTCGTTGTATCATTAACACTCCTATATACTTCGTTGTATCAGTAACACTCTAAAATACTTCGTTGTATCATTAACACTCTTATATACTACTAAACTGTCTATGGTTCGTAAAGGGGTCATTAGATCAGTTTCCACAGATAGCCCTATCTGAATGTGGGGTCCACGAGATTGTCTGTGGTTCTTAAAGTGGTCAGTAGGATCAGCTTACACAGATAGCTTTATCTGAGTGCGGGGCCTACGAGATAGTTTGTGGTTCGTGAAGGGGGTCATGAGAGCAAATAAGAGTATAAACCATACATAAGGAAGTCGAAAAATGACATGATTATGTCATGTGATAGCTGAGTGCTGTATTTGCTTGTAGTATGAAATCTGCAATTATAACCGGTGTTATAGAAAATCTTTTTATTAGTGTTTCATGCGTTTAATGTAAGATTTTTACTTTTCTACTTTAGTTTGTTTGTTTAGAAACATTAGCAACACTAAAATACGAAGCATTTCAGTACAGGAAAGGGAAAAAATAAGGTAATAATGTGGAAAAATTATATATTAATCTTGTCCTAAGTGGTTTTAATATTGCATGTAAATAATCAAAGT
>NW_013783422.1:0-662 GCF_000517525.1 Limulus polyphemus
GTGACATGCAGATCAACGGATGCAGCAACACTTACTGGAATCTGGCCTTTGTTGGTTCCAACCGTCATTTTATCGAAGTTAACTACACACTTCCTCGGTAGTAAATTGTCCAATTCTAATATGCATTGGTCTTCAATGTCAGCCAAGTTACTTTGTGTTTATCATTCATGCCAATGGGCTCAATAGTTACCCACACTGGTTCCCACAACCTTGCATAATGTTCTGTCACACCACAGAGCTTCTGTACGTATTCTGGTACTCCTTTGTTATCCAGCATTTTGATGCTCACAAGGGTTTGCTGAGATGCAGAATCTATGACAAAGTTGCAACTTTGGCCATCCAGCTTTACTGTGACGTAGACACTATGTGTGCTTGCCATTTTACACTTAGCTGTTGGGACTTTCACGATGGAGGTTGGTGGGCGTCCCTCAACACCAACCACTACTGATTTCCTGAAGCTGACTTATTGGTGGCATTCTTCTTACACTGGCTCCTCATATGTCCTTGCTCTCCGCAGTTCCAACAACCTTTCTGGGTAGCAGCCTTTCCTGCTATCTTTCCTGATATCTTCCCTGCATTGAAGTTGCCAGCATTGAGCTCTCTTGTGCCGAGGTTTGTTACAGTGCCAGCAAAGTCCCTCAAACGTTTCTGAAACGTAGGAT
>NW_013783423.1:0-663 GCF_000517525.1 Limulus polyphemus
TTATGGTATCATGAAGTAGGAAAAATCAACTGTATTCATTTGTCGCTATTTCACTTATTTTTATAATAGTATCAACTCTTTTTTTACTTTCCCCTAAAGTATTAAATTCACTACTACCAATAACGGAATTGGTGTAATATTTTATTCCCCTAGCTCATTATTCGCTTTCGAAGCGTATTTAAACTTTAGGCCTAATTGTCTATTTTTAGGCGACTGTACTAAGATAATTGAAAATGTATTTTTTTTTTATTCCTGTAAACTCCCTGTGGAGCATACGGCCGCAACAAAACCTCGCCAACGGAAGGTGTTGTTGCAGTTATTTGTAGCAGGATGGTTTTTACGGGGTGGAGTTGCTAGCCCCGCGTCAAACCTCCCCCTTTTTTATTCCGGAATTGGGACCAGGCAAAGGCGGAGGTTGGCATGTTTGGTGTGACAGGGATTCGAACCCGCGAGCCTCAGATTACGAGTCGAGCGCCCTAACCACCTGGCCATATATAGTATCAAGAAGTGCCAAAATCAACTGTCGTCACGTGTATCATTTCAAAACCTGTAATTATTGTCGTTCGCTAAATGTGTTAGCTATAGAGCATCGAAAATGACTAAAGTTGTGGCAGTGACGATTAAGGATAATTGCCATAGATTATATAACGGAGAAACTCGTGC
>NW_013783424.1:0-662 GCF_000517525.1 Limulus polyphemus
ACGGAAGAAGATACGTCCCGTAAAATTAAGAGACTTTGTTGAATTGTAATTTTGTGTTTGTAATTCTGTACATTTGATTAAGTTATTGTTAATTGTTATTGGTTTAATGTAAGTGGCTATTGTTCGGGACGAACAATACTAAGGAAGGGGCAGTGTTACGACATCAAGGTCACGTGATTAGTATCACGCTACGTCATTCTCGAACATTCACGTCCTTTCCTTAAATCTCGTGATTCTTCTAGATATAGTGTAGTCTTGTATATATATAACACCGACCACGAAGCGACGGGGAGGTAATGAGTAATTGAACTGCAGTCAATGAATGTGTAATTGAACTAAGTATTGTTGGAGTCAAGCACGTGAGACGTACGTTGAGAATTATAGCGCGACTGTTGAAATTAAATGTATCGCAAAGTTATATTCAGAAAGAATAAACCAGTTTTATTTAAGAAAGGACTTGTGTCGCTAAAGTTTCTTCGGAACGAATTTACGGAAAATCAATTAACAAAGGGAGACGTAACAGTATATAAGCCTGGCAGAGGAAAGCCAGCACGGGGGAGATAAAATGAAGAGAGAGCAGTAGTTACTTTGAGTTCCGTGTAATTTATGATTCTGTTAGTTTCGAGCTAGTGAGCCGTAAAGTGTGTATTTTGCACTCGTCG
>NW_013783425.1:0-658 GCF_000517525.1 Limulus polyphemus
AATATATATGTGTGTGTATGTAAATGCTTGTGTTAGCATCAGTATTGTTACGTAAAACTGAAATTTCAAGAAAACCTCCACACTCCTATAAATAAAACCAACGCGACGTGCCAATAAAAAGTATCTATTATTGGTTTGCTATAGTTGGTGTGCTATATACTTTGGAAGCTATAACTGTGATTGTTATGATGCTTATTAATCAGAAACTTAAGATACTTGACCAGGAACATTTATAAATTTCAAATTTTACAAACCATTTAACTTCAGTGGATTCACATCAAACATTATTACTTTTATGAAAATGTTACCTAATGTCATCGGTAGGAAAACTCGGCGTGTGTGGCTGGTGAATAATGAAGGACAAAGCTAGCTAGCTCCCTGTTAAGTGAATCATACCTACATCAACTTGTAATTAACTCACTCATCGTGAACCCTCGATAAGATATCAAAGAAGTTCCACACTAGAAAGAAGACTTTATATTGCTTGGAAGTTTGTGAACCTTTTGTATATAAATCATTGTGTGTAATAATAATTATTTATAATACTGTTATTGTAAATTGTATTGTTGTTTGAATATTATAACATATTTGTGTTAAAAAAGAAAACTGTGTGTATTAATTTTGTATGCAATTATCATAAACTGACTATATATCGGTT
>NW_013783426.1:0-660 GCF_000517525.1 Limulus polyphemus
GATATTTTACTAATAACAGTTTTTTTTTAAGTAACGAAGTAGAATCCGCGGATGCGCAGTTCTTTTCCGAGCCTTTTACCTTCGTGTCTGTCACAGCCAACTGTGGACTTCCTAACAAAACAGCAATAAACACTACAGAATGGGAACCTGTTTTAACTAACACGTGGTTGTTGATATAAGGGTTACTCAGCACCAATTATGGAACACCCCCCTGCGGCAGTAATTGGATTCACAGCGAAACGTCCTTGATAATGGTTATTAGGGTATAAAAAAAATTGGAAATGGAAATTGTTGATTTTGTCTCGATTCAAGTTTTTACATTGATTCGAGAATTAAGTTGTCAGCTACAGTGTATCATTACATTATTGTTTTATGTCTGAAAAAGCTCTAGGTAGCAACGTGTAACACATGGTAGTATGTAACAAGCTGTTCATTTGAGGAGGGGGAAAAATAGTCTATCACGCTCAAGTGTTTCAAATAAGGTGCTTGTTCAGATGAGTCAACAATTAAAACAAGTAGAAGTAGCCTAATAGGACTAAATCATTAGAGAAGCAACAGTGAAAATATTTATCCAAGACCGTTCAATGTATCAGCACGAAGTCAGTGTCATGTGACGTCATTCGACTACGGGGTTCGAGAGATTTTTCAATTTTGCTCATC
>NW_013783427.1:0-662 GCF_000517525.1 Limulus polyphemus
AAATGTACAGAATTACAAACACAAAATTACAATTCAACAAAGTCTCTTAATTTTGCAGGACGTATCTTCTTCCGTACTGGTCTCCGTCTCGTTGGCTTCTGCTTCATATGGGGTTCACCTGCTTCATCAGGAAATGTCCTATCGTCGGTAACAGTCACATCAGTGGTAGTAACTTCATCAAGGGCTTCACCGTTTCCCTTCTCAAAACTGAGTAGAGTTTCTTCCTCGACAGTGGCTTTTTGAGGTGACACTTCTTCAGCAGCGTCATTTGTTCCTTTGTTCACTTCGTCCCAACTGAAATGTCTTGGACCGTGATAATGCCAAAGCCTGTTGGCATGCACCACTTTTGGCTAACCTCGCCGACCACATTTTATCCGGAAAATCACGTCTGAGAGACGATCCACTATGTCATATGGGCCTTCCCATGGAGAAGACAACTTAGGAGACTTCCTTTGGTCTTCCTGGGATTATACAACCATACCTTGTCTCTTGGTACAAAGCTGACTTCAGTTGATCTCTTATCATAAGTTAACTTCATCGAATCAGCAGACGTTTTCAAGTTTGAATGCACTTGATGGTGAATATCATCCATCCTTTCCGATAACACTTCCACAAACTCTGACATATTCACAGGCAACTTCTTCATAAGATGGGCATCCCTT
>NW_013783428.1:0-833 GCF_000517525.1 Limulus polyphemus
CAAGATCTGTGTCAGGATTCAGTCTGGTATCAACCGTCATTATTAATAACGATTCTACCTGATATTACCGTCAGTGACGTTATTGGTTCTGTGTCAGGATTCAGTCTGGTACCAACCGTCAGTATCAATAACGATTCTGTCAAGATCTGTGTCAGGATTTAGTCTGGTACCAACCGTCAGTATTAATAACGATTCTGCCAAGATCTGTGTCACGATTCAGTCTGGTATCAACTGTAATTATTAATAACGATCTGTCAGGATCTTGTCTTGAATGGGGAACTTGTTGACCCGCGGTGGCCACTAGAGGCGCTACGAGTCCCGGGGCCAACAAACCTTCGCGCGCCAGTCGCTGCTGTTGTTGTTTGTAAGGATTACAAACAATCTATTAATTTTACTCACAGTCAGCTAAAATGAACGATTCAAAGTACGCAGAATGGACGTTATCTTCATTAAAGGCCGAGCCCCCCAGTGGCACAGTGGACTTACAACGCTAGAATCCGGGTTTCGATACCCGTGGTGGGCAGAGCACAGATAGCCCTTGTGTAGCTTTGTGCATAATTAAAAAACAAAAAACAAACAAACTTAAAGGCCGAACTACGTAAACGCGGTGCCAAATTGTCTGGCAGAAAGTTGGAATTGGTCGAAAGGTGAGTTTGATGTGGTGATGTGATTGGGCGATAATATAGGCTGTTGGGAATATGGATGCTGATTGCTGTATGATCACGTTCAGAAACTTAGCAACGATTGACAAAAAAAATGTGTGATTGCATGGAAGTACATTTAATTATTAACAACAAAAATTAAATCTGGTTGATATTTCTATTTTATGTCTG
>NW_013783429.1:0-662 GCF_000517525.1 Limulus polyphemus
AAAAGAACATCCCCATGGAAGCCCAATGCTTGTAGAAGCAGTTGAAGACCCATCCAGGCCATTGGATTTGAAGATTGGAAGGTCACTTGTAGCAGGTCATCAAGTAGTATCTATAACAATGGCCAATTTCTCTAAATGTGAGCAGGCACTTAAGGAAGGGGCGTTGATGGGTGTGTGCCAGGAGGTAGAGCCAGTCAGTGTTAAAGCAAGGAATACAACTGCAAAGAAAGGACATACACTTCCAGTATATTTGACTGACCTATATAAGAAGAGCATAGTCCATTTGTCATCATCACAGACTCTTCAAGTAAAAGAACTTTTGGCAAATTATGCTGACGTCTTTTCGAAAGGAGATCATGACCTCGCCTGCACAAACCTGGTAGAGCACAGAATAAACACAGGCAATCACCATCCAATAAAGATCTCTCCAAGGAGAATTGCTCCAGAAAAGCGACAAGAGACTGAGAAGGTCATGGATGGTCTAATCAAGGAAGGGATAGTTGAAAAATCAGATAGTTCCTGGTCAGCTCCAGTCGTATTAGTCCAGAAAAAGAATGGGACCCAACGTTGCTGTGTGGACTTCAGGGCTCTTAACAGCATAACCGAAAAAGACTCATACCCACTGCCAAGAATTGATGATACTCTCGATGCTCTAAGTGGAT
>NW_013783430.1:0-658 GCF_000517525.1 Limulus polyphemus
GCCGAATGTGTGTCTCATCGCGTGCCATCAATATGAGGGATTAGAGTACACTAAACTTTACACATTATATAGGCTACACTAACGTATACATGAGAAAGTGTCTGCTTGAAGTTATGTCAAATGGCACTGTAGCAACTTATAAACACTAGTGTTAGCCAAGTGCTAGATTACTTGAATTCCATGTGTTATGTTGGTGATCATTGTCTACCTTGAACTTATGAACCTAGGGTTAATAAACTATAGAATAGACATAATGTAATTTTCACATCATGAAAAATGTGTAGTTGAAAAACCATACAACTGAATTTAATAACTTCCTTTCTTTTGTATATTATAGTATGCTATATAGGGTTGATTGTCCTTTATTTGAGGGATTTCTATGTGTATATGAATGTTTCTTGTTTGCTATGGATTGTTCATATGTAA
The DNA here is from genome assembly GCF_000517525.1 of Limulus polyphemus. Lineage (NCBI taxonomy): Eukaryota > Metazoa > Arthropoda > Merostomata > Xiphosura > Limulidae > Limulus > Limulus polyphemus. The sequence goes on from NW_013783430.1 coordinate 427, forward strand.
TGTTGTTTATATTTTGAGTCAGTAAATCTCACTATTCAATAAGCTGGGCTTTTTCATATAAGTAAGTTGTATCATAAGATGTGTATATACAGTCCGGTATCGCACACTGCCTTATATTGTTATTGACTTATTTTTAGTTTTTCATATAAGTAACTTGTATCATAAGATGTGTATATACAGTCCGGTATCACACACTGCCTTATATTCTTATTGATTTATTTTTAGCTTTTTC
>NW_013783431.1:0-659 GCF_000517525.1 Limulus polyphemus
CTATAATTTACAACGATTCCCGCACTTTACTTACGATCACTACCGCTCCTTGGACTCAATTATCTGTCTCTATATCTCTCTTCGATCTGCTATCCTTCTCTCCCCCTTTATTTGCTGGACTTATATATTAAAATAGAGAGCGCCTGGAAAAGACTAGAGTTGCCAAGTAAAGTCATGATCCTTCTAGAAACTCATGACGTATTACCAGAGTCACGTGACTTCCGCTGTCGTAACAATATGTTTTACTAGCTGATGGAATTATGGAACTAAATTGTCCTTATTTTTCATCCATGTGCAAGAAAGAAATTTCTTTCTTTGAAGAGAAGTTGCTTCAAACATTCGTGATGTTAATCATTCTATATAAATAACATCAAACCTATACAAAAACGTGCTGGTGGTTAGTATTACCGAGAAGAGTGTTTCTGACGAATAACTAAGATGAAATTTAATACTCAGCTAACCACATGTTTCTTTTCTTTCTTTCTTTTTTTACAGGCAATCCATCACGTTAAAAATATCCACGGTTGAATTGTTCATTTGCGATCAAGGTTTGTTTATGGATAAACAGGAAAAAAATCTAAATTAAAGAAAAGAAAACATGCAGTCAAGAAACAAAGACAGAAAAAGAACGTAATTATATGGAGAAAAAGAGTAAGAAG
>NW_013783432.1:0-663 GCF_000517525.1 Limulus polyphemus
GAGTATCATCAATTCTTGGCAGTGAGTATGAGTCCTTTTCAGTTATACTGTTAAGAGCCCTGAAGTCCACACAGCAACATTGGGCCCCATCCTTCTTCTGGACTAACACGACCGGAGTTGACCAGGGACTATCTGATTTCTCGACTATCCCTTTCTTAATTAGGCCATCCATGGCCTTTTCCATCTCTTGTTGCTTTCCTGGAGCTATTCTCCTCGGAGGGATCTTTATTGGATGGTGATTGCTTGTGTTTATTCTGTGCTCTACAAGGTCTGTGCAGCCAAGGTCATGATCTCCTTTTGAAAAGACGTCGGCATAATTCGCCAAAAGTTCCCTAACCTGAAGAGCCTGTGATGATGCCAAATGGACTACACTCTTCTTATAGAGGTCAATTAAATGTTCTGGGAGAGGATGTCCTTTCTTTATTGTTGTATTTCTTGCCTTAACATTGACTGGCTCTACCTCCCGGCACACGCCCAACAATGCCCCTTCCTTAAGTGTCTGCTCATTTAGAGAAATTACCCACTATTATGGGTACGACTTGATGACCTGCCACAAGTGACCTTCTAATCTTCACCTCTGTTGGCCTGGATGGGTCTTCCACTGCTTCTACAAGCATTGGGCTTCCATGGGGATGTTTTTTTTATCCTACCCCAAATTATCTT
>NW_013783433.1:0-663 GCF_000517525.1 Limulus polyphemus
AAATGAAAATCATTTACTTGTTTATTGATGTCAGGACTGAAAATCATTTATTGTTTCTTGATGTAGAGAGTGAAAATCATTTACTTGTTTCTTGTTGTAGGAACTGAAAATCATTTACTTGTTTCTTAGTGTCGGGAGTGAAAATCATTTATTGTTTCTTGATGTAGAGAGTGAAAATAATTTACTTGTTTCTTAATGTAGAGAGTGAAAATCATTAATTTGTTTCTTAATGTTGGAAGTTAAAATCATTTACTTGTTTCTTAATGTAGGGAGTGAAAATCATTTACTTGTTTCTTAATAAACGAAGTGAAAATAATTTACTTGTTTCTTGATGTAGAGAATGAAAATTATTTGTTTCTTGTTATAGGGAGTGAAAATCATTTACTTGTTTCTTGTTGTAGGGATTGAAAATCATTTTCTTGTTCCTTGATGTATGTAGTGAAAATCATTTTCTTGTTTCTTGTTGTAGGGAGTGAAAATCATTTACTTTTTCTTGATGTAGAGAGTGAAAATCATTTAATTATTTCTTAATGTAGGAAGTGAAAATCATTTACTTGTTTCTTAAATTAGGTAGTGAAAATCATTTACTTGTTTCTTGATGTAGAGAGTGAAAATCATTTACTTGTTTCTTGATGTAGAAAGTGAAAATAATTTTCTTTTTAT
>NW_013783434.1:0-787 GCF_000517525.1 Limulus polyphemus
TTTACCATCATCCTCACCCGCTTTATTTGCCGGGCTTATATATACAAAAATAGAGGGCGCGTAGAAAAGACTAGAGTTGCCAGGAACAGACACGATCCTTCTAGAATCTGATGACGTGTTACTAGTGTCACGTGACTTCCACTATCGTAACAACATTTTTAATAAACTGTATGGTTTAAAAGTGAAATTCTATTGGTTTTCTCTACATTACTTATTTTTAACACACCATAGAAATGTTTGTTGTTTTGATATTTCATATCTGTATGTTTAATTTATGAAAACAATTGTTTACTTAGTTATTAAGATTTTACTGTGTAGCCAGTGATACTTCACTTAAAAATGTACTAGTATAATTGTTCATAAGTTACGCATTCTTAAAGTGAATGTGTATTTCAAGTTTATTTTCTACACAAGTGTAAAAAGGAACATCTAGCAAAGAAATATATTTTTAAAATGGCCTTCATAATCCCCTTCTGCTTTATCCTCCCAATCTTTTTTTCCTGCTTGATATTGTAATAGGTAACTAAAACTTATAAAATAAAAAACAATCAAAAAACAAAATTAGGGTAGGCATGTGATACATGTATTTCTTTTCATATAGTTTATATGTGCTACTGGAACACACAAAGACTGGAAGACATGTACATCTTTTAATACTTTGGTTGGCATATGATACATGTATTTCTTTTCGTATAGTTCATATGTGCTACTGGAACACACAAAGACTGGAAGACATGCACATCATTTAATACTTTGGAAATGAATGTAACAAACACTCTGTGAAGGT
>NW_013783435.1:0-774 GCF_000517525.1 Limulus polyphemus
ATTTGCTGAAGATAGAATATGTGTAATTCCGAAACATTCATTAATTAAAGATGTTTACATTTTTTGCTGTTGCTCTATTATCAGTTACTTCTTTTGTAGGATTAGGAAGTTTTTTAGCCTCTGGTGGTGGACTTTGGTGTCTGGTTTCCACGTTGAACCTGAGCATTTTCTTCTTTTCACAGCAAATAAAATAATTATCAATTTTCCGTGGAATCTATCTACAGTACATCAACATTATTTATTTCTTCCTACTCTCTCCTACAACATAAACACATTGATAGCAGTATTAAATATTAAGATAGTTTTGTTCAGTTGGAGTTTTGATTTGTTTTTCACAAAAAACATTTTAGCCTATCTAACATGTTCTGTAATGAAAAATATATTCTATCCAAGTTTGAAATAAACACAAACAACAGATTCAAACACATGTAAAATACTAGTTATAGCTGAAAACGAAATAACAATTAGACAAATGGTAAACTAGAAAAACAACACAGTATATAAATTTGATAACTGGAAACTGTGTAAACTACAATACGGTAGATAGAAATCAAGTTGGCAACCAGACACACAGCAAACTCAAATAGCAGTTAAAGTTCTGAAGTTTGAAACTCAATGTAGAGTAAATTATATGAAAAATAAATGAAGACCAAGCAAACTAAGTATATAGATTTTTGCAAATGAAGAAACAGTATAGTAGATATTACCACTAGACACTAAGTGATCTAGAAGAACAGTACGTTACTATGGTTAACAACTAGACATTTAAGAAAA
>NW_013783436.1:0-659 GCF_000517525.1 Limulus polyphemus
CGAAAAAGAAACACTAGCGATAAACGCATATCAATAGACTGGTCATGTGATTAACCACCATAACACAACAATATCCACGAGAAAGGGTCTCCTAGAGTTGGAAAGGTGCGTAATTATCGGTATTCATTACTGGAAATATCTTAATTTAATTTCCTTGCCCGACAGTTTCTTCAGAATCTATGAAACTGCAATTGAAAGTGAATACGTCTGTCCTTGGGGAACTATGACTAACAAGAACAACACTTGGACAGACCTTTAAATATAAACAGATAGATACTTTTATCTTGACCGACAATACGTTATAAATATGAACAGATATAAGACAAGTTACCTAGTTTTGTAAGCACGTTTCAAATATCTCCAAGAGTAGCATGAGAATTGTCATATTGGAGACAAGAACTAGTCCAAACTTCTTATCTCAGATATAAACATGAAAGTTCAAACTGTTAACAATTAGGTATTCAAAATGTGTAATATGGCATGGTGAATGGGGTTTTACTTTTTCTTTGACCGACAATGGGTTATAAATATGGAAAAAACAAACACGTAATAATTTTCCACGATATTTGACAGTTCAAGCTGTATTAAATAGTGCAATGAACTAATATTCACAGTGTACTTAAATATTATTGCATATCGTGCCTTCATCACATTTCTAC
>NW_013783437.1:0-1098 GCF_000517525.1 Limulus polyphemus
AAATATTGTGTCTTCTTATTGACAGTACACAGTATTGTTAAATCTTGTGTATTCTTACTGACAGTACACAGTATCGTTAAATATTGTGTCTTCTTATTGACAATACACAGTATTGTTAAATCTTGTGTCTTCTTATTGATAGTTCACTGTATCGTTAAATCTGGTGTCTTCTTATTGACATTACACAGTATTGTTAAATCTTGTGTGTTGTTATTGATAATACACAGTATCGTTAAATCTTTGTCTTGTTATTTATAGTACACAGTATCATTAAATCTTGTATCTTCTTATCGACAGTACAAAGTATTGTTAAATCTTTGTCTTTTTATTGACCGTACATAGTATTGTTAAATCTTGGGTCTTCTTATTGATATTACACAGTATTGATAAATCTTGTGTCTTCTTATTGATAATACACAGTATCGTTAATTCTTGTGGCTCTTTAGTGATAGTACAGAGTATCGTTAAATCTAGTCTTCTTATTTATTGTACACAGTATCGTTAAATCTTGTGGCTTGTTAGTGATAGTACACAGTATCGTTAAATCTTGTCTTCTTATTTATAGTACATTCATGTTAAATCCTGTTACTTCTTTTTACAGTACACAGTATTTTTAAATCTTGTGTTTTATTATTGACAGTACACGGCATTGTTAAATCCTGTACTGTGTACTGTCAATAAGAAGACAAAAGATTAACAATATTGTGTACTGTCGATAAGAAGATGTACTATCAATAAGAAGACACAAGATTTAACAATACTGTGTACTATCAATGAGAAGACACAAGATTTAACAATACTGTGGACTATCAATAAGAAGACACAAGATTTAACAACCCTTATCGTTAAATCTTATGTCTTCTTATTGATAGTATACAGTATTTTTAAATCTTGTGTCTTCTTATTGACAGTACACAGTATTGTTAAATCTCTTTCTTCTTATTGATAGTACACAGTATTGTTAAATCTTGTGTCTTCTTATTGATAGTACACCTTATCGTTAAATCTTATGTCTTCTTATTGATAGTACACAGTTTATTATATCTTGTGTCTTCTTATTGTCATTACACAGTATTGTTAAATCTTGTGTTGTTATTG
>NW_013783438.1:0-662 GCF_000517525.1 Limulus polyphemus
TATTTTTTTTGTCTTAAATGTTTTTCAAACTACTCTTTCAGTCTCTATAACCATCTTCCTGCTTATCATGTCAAGTGTCATACAAGTACAAGTGTCATACAAATATTTGGGTAAAAGTCTGCTTGTCTATTTTGATCATTGTCGTCAAAGTTGTCTATAAAAATTTCTTTCAGGTTTATTTGGCATAATACCGTAAATAAGTAGCTTCTAAAGTATTCTTCTGGCTGGTTTTGTTCAGTACTAACTTAATAGTCTCAAAAATAGCCTCCCTGTCTACTTTCTACAGTGACATGTTAGTATATTAATAAACTCGTTTTGGTGAGTATTAAAGATAGTATTATCTAAGAACTCTCCATATTTGTCTCAATTTATATATTGTAATGTCACCCTTGCAGTTTTGAAATGTATCTTATTTTGTATTTTATGCACTACTTCCTATATATTCTACTGAAAACGCGTTCTTGTATTTTATACAGTGTTAAGACGTTACGTATTAGAATTTCTAATGGTCTGAAACCGAGCTAAATGATATTTTAGATTCAATAGTTAAATATACGCCGATATATCTCCAATTTATGATATTTGCCAATAAGATTGATACACACAATTTTCTTTTATACAAATATGTTTTAATATACAAACAATAATACAATTTACAATAA
>NW_013783439.1:0-875 GCF_000517525.1 Limulus polyphemus
ATCTGGGTCCAAGTCATACATCTGGTAGCCACTGGGGCAGTATTTGCTATGGTCGAAATTAGAAAGGAGAATATTTTGATTCATTAGAACAGCCTCCACATAACCCTAACATAAGAACATTCATCAAGAAGAACTGTCGAACATGGACGTACAACAACAACAAAGATTACTGCAAGGATTTGTATTCGTCTGTTGTACAGACAATATTGTATATATTATGTCTATTATCGTTGTACACGTTGTTTAAAAGAACACTGTTATCTAAATTTGGATCCCAGAGATATGTTAATGATATGTTTGTTCATGAGTTTGTTGCGAAACGTTTTCATGTGAGTACGTTCTTAACATTCTTTTTTATGTAGATCAAATTTCAAAATCGACATTGTGAGAAATAATAAAGTCAAAATGAAATTATTGTTATTAACTCTTTTATTCTACATCACCCTCTGGTGGTTTGTTCGCGAACTGTCTGAGTGCTCTTCATACTAACGCACCCTTTGGTGCCACTTTGAGGAACTATAACGTCATCGTCTCTACCCCTCTCCTTGAGGCCACCAATCAACGTCTGGTGCCTAAAATATTGGGATAACTACTCTTATGTTAAAAGTGAATTTAGATCCACGTGATCGACTAACGTTGTTGGTACATTTTTATGTTTCATGAAAGCTATCCATGGGGTGCATGTAGGCTTCTCTGTCACCATGTAATGTATTTGGTGATCGTTCATACGTTATATCTGAAAACACTTATTATGGTAAACACCTGAAAACATGGACCCTTCATCCACCACCTTTGTTATTCTGAAGAAGAATAGTCAATTATTCCAAAGCGCTCGAGTTTTGGGTTTTATTTTAAGTTTATAACACGTCACGTAA
>NW_013783440.1:0-662 GCF_000517525.1 Limulus polyphemus
TGAGCATTTACATGCTCGTAACTCATCAACTTTCCGAAATGAATTACATGATGGCGTCATTTTATTCAGTGCTGTGTGTTTAACAATGTTAGATTTTTGGGGATTTATTTTATTGAACATAAACAGGGGATTTTGGCCGGTTGAATGGGAGCCAATGAGTATTGTGTATTTTGCAGACATTCCACTTATTAGATTTTCTTCGTAGGAAACCCAGGAAGTAACAAATTTTATGTTGGTGTTAGATTTGTCATTTGTTTTCTCAAATATATTCTCTGTTTTACGAGATCTTAAATTTACCTTCTTAAAATCAAAGTAGTGGGTTTATACTCCACATATTTTCTTATTGTTATAAATAAGATACTTCTCAAATCATATTGTTAATCGACCAGCTTGGACTTTTTTCTACAAGGATATAGATTAAAAATCTGCCTTAATTATCTAGGAAAGAGATATCTTAAACACAGGCGAAAATAATGTTTTCAAAGCGCTTTTTTCGTTTTGTTTGTTTTAGAGAAAAACCACATTTGACTGTCTGCTGTCGCTACCACGGGGAATGGAGTCCTAGATTTTAGCTTTGTATTCTTTAGAATATTTATTTTTAAATTTTACATGTTTTTACTCTTTTATGACATGGATTTTTTATTTATTATCCTACTATTTAA
>NW_013783441.1:0-660 GCF_000517525.1 Limulus polyphemus
TCATCGAATTTTAACAAATAACGGTTATCCACTCCATTTTACCCAAGCAATAAGAAACAAGTTCCTTTCTGAAAAATACGAACCCTACAAGAAACCACACACTGTTAACAAATTCCAATTACGTCTGATCACTCCCTTCCTAGGAAAACAATCTTGCATAATCAAACTGGTGTATTTACGTGTTTTACACTCATCAAAATAAAAAAACCTATCATTCCATAGGTATTTGAAGAATATGTGGCAATCCGCCACAATTTAATTCTTCGTATTGTTAGTCGACACGTGAAAGAATAGACCATTTCAAGCTTTAACTTGTTGTTAAACAAATGTTTAAACAACTCTACTTATTCAATCTTACACAATGAAGATCCAAATTTTAAGATTAATTAAAACATTTTACCCACAAATCCAACTACAACTGATATTCAAAACACCCTTTAAAATACAAAACTTATTTAAAACAAAGGACCGCTTACTTACCCCAATGCGTTCAAAACTCGTCTACAAATATACGTGTAATGGCTCTAATGCCACTTACATTGGTAAAACCACACGCCAATTACACCTACGAGTTTCTGAACACATGGAATATCGAGTAAGGACTGGTAATAAACTATCAAATCCACCTGAATCAGCAATCCGCTTACACATTGGAAATAA
>NW_013783442.1:0-662 GCF_000517525.1 Limulus polyphemus
ACGTCAGGAGATTGGCTCGGCCAGGGCAACTTCTGAATACCATTTTCTTCCTGCCACTTTTGGGTGTTTCTAGCAGTGTGACACGGTGCTCCATCTTCCTGGAACAACGTTGTGTTCTTGTCCACGATACCCGAGGAATAAACTGGCAAGAGTCCTTCCTCCAATAATTCGACGTATTTCCAAAACTTATATTGCCAACGCAGTCTACTGAGCTCGATCTCCCACCAACCAAAACTCCCCAAACCATCCCGTTGAAACCACCATGCTTCACGGTTGGCTGCAATCTGTTGAGCCAAAACTCTTGGTGAGGCATTCTCCAGACCCATATCCTTCCACTGTCCGAAAACTGAGCGAATCTTGATTCGTCTGAGAACAATACGGTCTTCCAAAAGTCCAGAGGCTTGTCATCATATCACTTGCCCACTTCTTTCGTCTGACTATGTTGGCAGGTCTTAATAAGGGCTTCCGTCTAGCTGCTCTGCAACGATAACCCAATCTGTGGAAAATCCGTTGAACAGATTTCGGGCTCATCCCACCAACTTTGGCCACTTCTGCAGTTGTTAATCTGGGATCCATTTCGATGCTCCTCTTGACAGCCCTATTTGTTCCTCTCCGATGGACCAGGATGACCCGGATGCTGTTCAGTTGTTTCCTTGCCGTGT
>NW_013783443.1:0-662 GCF_000517525.1 Limulus polyphemus
AAGTGTATCGTAAAGTTGTATTCGGAAAGAATAAACCAGTTTTATTTAAGAAAGGACTTGTGTCGCTAAAGTCTCGTCGGAACGAATTTACGGAAAATTAACTAACGAACGGAGACGTAACAAATTGGTGTCAGGAGTGGGATAAAAAAATGGAAATGAGAGGCGGAAAATCAAACTACAGCTTAGCAGACTTGATGGTAGCAATACAAGAGCAGCAAAAGAAACAAAAAGAACGAGAAAATAAACAAGAAGAGAGACTACAGCAGTTGTTAGAAGAGAAAGAAAATAAACAAGAAGAGAGACAACAGCAGTGGCAACTAGAACAAGAAAGGAAACAAGAAGTACAAATGGAAACATTAGTAAATTGAAAAGCGAATTAGATACATTAAAGGATGATTTATTGTCTTTTACACAAGGAGGAAACATTAGCCATCGACTTAACCAGCCCCAGAAAATGGCAAGCCCCTTCCAGACCCCACAACTAAACCCTAATGCAGACATATTCAGCCCTGTTAGAAGTCACATCCCAGATATGAATGTCAGTAATAGGAGTGATCCAGTGCGAAGGAAGCCACAGGAATTTGATGGGAAGAATATAGAGCACAATTTGAGCTACTGGCAGAGATGAATGGATGGACAGAGGAGCAGAAAGCAGTATATCT
>NW_013783444.1:0-662 GCF_000517525.1 Limulus polyphemus
AACAAGAAGAACGAGAAATTATACAAGAAGAGAGATTACAGCAGTTGTTGGAGGAAAAAGAAAAGAAACAAGAAGAGAAATTACAGCAGTTGTTAGAGGAAAAAGAAAAGAAACAAGAAGAGAGACAACAACAGTTGCAAGAAAACCTGCAACAGTGGCAGCTCGAACAACAAAATAAACAAAAAGAAAGATTACAGCAGTGGCAAGAAAACCTAAAACAAAGGCAGCTCGAACAGCAAAATAAACAAGAGAGATTACAACAGATGTTGGAGGAAAAAGAAAATAAACAAGTAAAACGAGAAAAGAAACAAGAAGACAAATTACAGCAGTGGCAACTGGAACAAGAAAGGAAACAGGAAGAAAGTCAGCAGCAACTACAGGAAAATCAACAACAGTGGCAAGAGGTACAAATGGAAAACATGAGTAAATTTAAAAGTGAATTAGATAAGTTAAAGAATGATTTGTTGTGTATTACACAAGGAGGTTACATTGACCATCGACTTAATCAGCCCAGACAATGGCAAGCCCCTTACAGAGCCCGCAGCTAAACCCTAATGCAGACATATTCAGTCCCGTTAGAAGTCACATCCCAGATATGAATGTCAGTAATAGGAGTGATCCATGCAAAGGAAGCCACAGGAATTCGATGGAAAGGCTCCGTG
>NW_013783445.1:0-2572 GCF_000517525.1 Limulus polyphemus
GAGTGTGTGTTTCGTATAAGAATCTGAGGACTGAGAAGAAATAATTCATGTAAATTCACTCACGTAATATCAGTATACAGTAATATAAACCTATTCAAACCTGTTTTCTTTCTGTACAAAAAAGATTCTGTAGCAGAGGAAAATAAATTCGATGTAGTTTTACAGCTTTTTAATAATATTTTCCAGTTCAGAGGACAAAGTAAAATATTTTATAGTAAGAATATTTATATGTAGTATAATTGAATAAAAACCCTATAACCCAAACCCTTTCGAAAGATGGAGCTTTCTTCTTTGCCCTGAAGAAGAAAGGTTATAAGGGTTTTATTCATTTCTACCAAGACTTCTTGAGCCTACGTGTTTTTCTAAAATCATGAATATATGTAGTGGGACCCCACAGGAGATCGTCAATGTCATCAAAAGCTTATATGATGGCTGCAAGTGTAAGGTGATTTGTGACAACCAGTTTGCAGATAGCTACAATGTAAATGGTGAAGTGAAGCAGGACTGTATTTTGTCTCCCTTCCTATTCATTCTGTTTGTGGACTAGCTTATGAGAATACTTCTAGAGCACAATAACTGGACACATATTTCGGTGCTTGGAGATCTAGATTACATAGATGACGTTAGTCTCATTCAAGTCAACATGTTAGCATCTAAGAGAAAACGTGGAATTTATTTTCCTTTGCTACAGAAATATCAGGAGCACATCTGTTGACATTGCATCTAACGAAAATACGACGGAGTTAGCTGGGACATGTGTGGAGAATGCCATCCTCTGCACTCCCCAAAATATCCCTTTGATGGACACCACTAGCAAAGAGGAAATGCAGGCATTCTTAAGGGACCTGAAGAAGGACAGCAGAGGGAGAGAATGGAAAGAATGCAACTTAACCTAGGAACCAACTGAACAATATGCTGCAGACTGAAGGAAGAGGTAATCCCTCGTGGAAGCTTTATGTGCCACCAAAGTGAAGAGAATTGAAAGAGTGGTCATTATTTAATGTTGTCTCAATACAAAACAATAATATAATTGTAACTATTTATTACGAGAGTCTTTGTGGAAAATCCTACTACATTATTGTGTAAGCTGTCAAAGTCCTTTTCAAAGGCTATGGAGACCCCATATAGCATGCTGTTCTACTTTTTTACTTTGTTATAAAATCTAGTCTCCAGCTGTCAGAATCTTTGGACAGACTTCATCTTCTCCAATGAGGTTGGAGAAACTAAAAAAATAAGAAGATACCTTGAGATTGAGAAGATAAAAAAGAAATAAAGAACATTTCCAGTATATATTGAACAGATCTAGCCCATCTGTGATTCCAAACATCCCCGAGGCTAAACAATACCTTGTGCTGAATCTAAACAAAAGTAAAAAATCATTTAGAAGGGTCTCGTGCAGCCAGACTTTCAGGTCATAACATAGTCGGACCTCAGCACGTGCGAGACCCCATCGAGTAGATTAATTTCACACACACTACGTCAACAGGCTTCACATAGGTTAGTGGCATTAAAAATATAATATACAGGACTGGGAAACAAGAAAACACATTACTTTAATGTCTCCACTTTTAACCAACGTGATATTAGGAAAAACATTTATTTTTCCTTGTAGAACAGCTTCAACGTTCTATAAGAATAAACAGAAATTATCATCTATGACATCAACAAATTTATGAAAGAAGCTCGAAGAATGTTACTGGGTACAGGAGAACAAGGAAAGAAGAATGGATATCATACCAGACCTGGAATACAATAAAGGAAATAAAATACTTGAAGATATGTCACGACTTCGAGAAAGAATCAGTAAAGAGAGAAAGATAAAGAAGTGGTTTATTACTGAAGGAAAGACAGTGTACATGATCACCAAGAAGCTGAAGAGAGACTGTGAAAACAATCAGGACACATATCTGCCAACAACATATGAGAGATCTATATCAAATGAGATTGAGAAGATAAAAAAAAGAACGAAAAGCATAAGACTTTAAGAAAGAAACTGAATGAATCATTAAATTGAGTTATGTAGTGAGAGCCGAGTGCGATGGACTGAAGATCCCGGGATCGAGACGTGATACTACAAACACTGTGTGCGCATTATAAAATAAGCAATCCTGATATTCGGTTAAGAGAAACCAATTTAAATGGCGGTTGCCACCGACTATGTGCCTATCTATGTAGTTCCAAAGCTAGGGAAGGTCATTTCTATTGTGTGCATAATATGCAAATCAAACAAATGTTCAGAAGGGAAACATTGTTACCATTTGAAAGATTTTGCACCCTATTATGTTATTTTTTTCATCACATTCCTTCCATGGTTTTCTTAATTTGTTTTTAAGTTATTTTTTATTTACTTATTTCTTGTAATTTATTTTCTTAGAAAAATAGATGACAGACATGTTGAGCTACATTTTAAACAACAGTGTTAAAACCGTATCTGTATGTTTGATATAACATTAACAGAGAAGGACTTTTTTAATAACGTGTATATGTTACCGTCCAGGCATGGCCTGGTGGTTAGGGCGCTCCACTAGCAATCTGAGGGCCGCGGGTTCGAATCTCTGTCCCACAAAACATA
>NW_013783446.1:0-762 GCF_000517525.1 Limulus polyphemus
TTCTTACACTAGATTTTTTAATTTAATAACGGTCTTTTTAGTAATTCTTACACTAGATTTTTCGGCTTTAATGACGGTCTTTTTAGTAATTCTTACACTAGCTTTTAAGACATTCATAATGGTCTTTTTAATCTTTTTACACTAGATTTTGTTAACTTTGATAACTGTCTTTTTAGTCCTTCTTCCACTAGACTTTGTTAACAGTATTTCTAGTTCTTCTTAGACTACATTTTATGACATGGATAATGGTCTATTTAATACTTCTTACACTAGATTTTGTTGACATTGATAATGGTCTTTTTAGTCCTTCTTACACTAGATTTTGATGACTTTGATAACGGTATTTTTAGTACTTCTTCTGCAAAATTTTTTCCACTTTAATAACGGTCTTTTAGTCCTTCTTCCACAAGATTTTGTTATCTTTAATAATGGTCTTTTTAGTCCTTCTTACACTAGATTTTTTGACATTCATAATGGTCTTTTTAGTCTTTCTTGCACTAGATTTTATCGATTTTATAACGGTCTTTTTGTCTTTTTTACATTAGATATTTTCGACATTGATAACGGTATTTTTTGCTTTTTTTCCACTAGATGTTGTCGACTTTGCTATCGGTCTTTTTAATTTTTCTGCCACTAGATTTTTTTGACTTTGATAACGGTCTTTGTCTTTCTTACTCTAAATTTTAATGACTTTGATATTGTCTTTTTAGTATTATTTACATTAGATTTTGTCGACTTTGATAACGATCTTTTTAATCTTTC
>NW_013783447.1:0-661 GCF_000517525.1 Limulus polyphemus
AAATATCTTGATACACATGGTGTAGGTGGTTTGGTACCACTAAATATCCTTATGCAGATGGTATAGGTTGTTTGATACCAAACAGTATTTATGGTCAATAAACATCTTTATACAAATGGTGTAGGTAGTTTGATTTTAAACAATGTTTATAGTCAATAATATCTTTATACAGATGTTGTAGGTGGTTTGATACCAAAAAATGTTTATAGTCACTAAATATCTTTATACAGATGTTGTATGTGGTTTGATCCAAACGATATTTATAGTCACTAAATATCTTGATACATATAGTGTTGGTGGTTTAATGCCAAACAATGTTTATAGTCACTAAATATCTTGATACAGATGTTGTAGGTGGTTTGATGCCAAACAATGTTTATAGTCACTAAATATCTCTATACAAATGATGTAGGTGGTTTGATACTAAACAATGTTTATAGTCACTAAATATCTTTATACATATGTTGTATGTGGTTTGATACCAAACAATGTTTTTAGTCACTAAATATCTTTATACAGATGGTGTAGGTGGTTTGATACCAAACAATGTTTATCGTCACTAAATATCTTAAAACGAATATGTAGGTAGTTTGATACCAAACAATGTTTATAGTCACTAAATATCTTGATACAGAAATGTAGGTGGTTTGATACCAAACAA
>NW_013783448.1:0-1210 GCF_000517525.1 Limulus polyphemus
AAAATAATGGTTGAACAACTCAAAGTTATCTTCCAGTTTCATTACAAACAATTCACTACAACTAATAAAAATCTTGAACTGTTGTTGTGCAGCGACAGTTGGCTCATGCTCATATTCCTTACCTTTAAGGTGATTCATTCGTCATTTTTCAGCCAATTCTTTAGTATTTGTCATGTTATCTTATAAAACACTTTATGTAGGTTGAAGAAGGATTTGATTTACACCATTGTCTAAAATTACTAGCAATATCAATTTCACAGAGGAATTTTGCATTTAATTGCTGCTTGAAGCTAGTTGGACACGAAACTACTGGAAAAATCAGAAATATCTATAATACTAACTTGTCTGCTAGTGAATGAGCTCCAGAATAAACTGTAATGTCAATTGTATCTTTCATCATTTTCTAATACTGACTGCCAGAATTTTATGCTACTTGTATTTGTATTGGATCTCATATTGCGTCATGTTTACTTGTATAATAATATATAAATTAAAATAGGAGGGGATTCGAATATTATATATTTTTATAATATTCGCATATATATATATATATACACATTTTCTTACTAACGTAAATAAAATTACATAATCATTTCGACCAAAAATGCAATTCGAACCCAAGTGGGCATAGCCCAATGAATTAGCAGTCCATCGCCTTAACCCTCACAGAAATTATAACCGAAATAAACTAAACATAATTTAATTTTATAATATAGAAAGTATTCGTAGCAGTGTTCATCTTCCAAGGTTTGACCAACAGAGATGTGTATAACAAAAGCAAAAGTTTAATTATGTACTTATGAGACCAATGTTTTGAAGATGTAAGATGCAAACATTTCTTTGCCATATTTATTGAATATGGACAAGTTTTCGTTAAAATGATAAATATAAACTCTCAAAATATCCATTTATGAACTTTTTTCTTGAATTCTAAAATTATCACGGTATCATCTGCATATATTTCTCGCTAAGTTGTAAATAAATTTCTTGAAGATAAATGATAATGTAACATTTAGACTTATTCAGATGCGGCCTTTTTAAAGTGAATTTAATCACAAATAATACGCTATTCTTTAATAAATTATAGCCGTTGAGGTTAAAAAATGATGTTCTGTCTATATACAAATATAGATATAAAAATTTACTTTAATTAATTAGAAAAAAATTAAACAGTTTTCACACATAATGCAATTTTTGTTTAACTCTTTAT